>NW_018127898.1:2778991-2780663 GCF_001952655.1 Monopterus albus | reverse complement strand
AGAGGAGGAGAGAACAGAAACAGGTTGGGTGCAGCCCTGAAGTTTTTTCTGTCTGATTTCTAATCAGATGTTTAGGCTGTTGCACTAAATGGTAGCTCATTTACTGTTTATGATTTAAAGACATTTCCACTAGGAGTGGGAACATTTACAAATTTTCATAAACGAGTGCTCGCAGACTTGTGACAGTGTGTACATGCTTTTTTTCTGCATATGGTACCCTACTGCCCAGGATTCCAAGTTCTTGGATCAATAAGTCATAATCAAAGCATTGTTAAACCATATACGATGCATTTTGCAGCCGTTGTAGGGTCGTTGTAGGGTGGCTTGTTTTTACTTTACTATGGTTGGAGGGAGACGTCATCTCTGTTTGAATGTGAATATTTTTCTAACTTTGCTGCAGCGTTGTTGAGAATCACTGAAATCCACGTTTACGTTAGTTTACATATGGGCAAACAAAACATCATATGAAAGCAGCTTATGAGCCGCGATAAATAATAATTGCACATGTCCACATCTTGCAGTCATTCCTGAGAGTAGGTAAAGTTGGTCCATGCTGCTGTCATGAGGTGGCTTGATCCACTGGATCGGTGTGTGTGATATTGCAGCTATTTGATGCTTCTTCAGTCAATAAGGCAAAAATATATTTTAAATTATGAAGTTGCAAAATGTTTCAGCTCACCGTCTCACTACCCATGCCCCTCAAACTGTTATTTAACCTTCCAGCTTTCACACGCTGGCAGACCTACCAGAAGTTTGATATTACACAGTGGAAAACTTCAAAGTACCAACAGATCATAAAACCCAGCCGGCTGAGACGGCCACTAAAATGAAATGTCATTATAAGGAGAAAATACAGTAATACTGTATTTAATATAAGTCATAATAATGAGAAAAATCATGTTATGTGAACGGATTTCACAAAACCAAGTATCTTGTTATAAACAGAACAGCCTCTAACTAAAACAAGATACTGAGCAAACCTTTAGGCAAATCCAGGATTGCCTAAGCGATTATGGTATGGCCATCATAGTGGCCAGTTAAAAATATTTTCTACAGATGATGCTTTTTTTTTTTTTTTCTTTCTCATTGGAGTAGATGTGGTATTATATAGTTTGTAGAAAATCAGTCATTTTATTGTAACTTTGGTTTTCTGTCTAGTAGATTTTAACCAGATTTTCCTCATGGCAGGTTCTTTTTGCATGGTCCTGTAATGTTTTTATGTTTCAACTAAAATCACACTGTCCTCAGGGCGAAATTCAAAAGATGTTTTGTTTCTCTGTCTAGGGGTATATCTGCTGCATCATTACTCAGCAGTAGTGGTGTGACCCCACCCAGCTCCAGCGCCATGTTGTCCCAACCAATCGTTATCTCTGACACACCCAGCCCAGCGGTCAGCATCATTACTATTCATAGTGACACCGACACAGAGGACGAGCGCAAGTTCCATCCCGCCAGGTGAGAACAAGATGCTCTCACCACTAAGTATATAGCATCTGAGCATTTCTAACAGAAATCTGGGAGTGCTACTAACTGCACCAGTGCTAGAATGATATTTTTGGGCACTATCCCATACTACTGTTATGTTTTCTGAGGACCAATAAAACCCAGCGCTAGTTTGAGTCAGTTTCCAGATCAGGGCTTTTCCATTTAGACAGAATGACTTTGCTGAACC
>NW_018127898.1:2772370-2778972 GCF_001952655.1 Monopterus albus | reverse complement strand
TCTTTGTTCACAGTGTTGGTCTAAGCCAGCGCACTAACGTTATCAGCTGTGTTACCGTGCATGACTCAGACTCCTCGACAGCCAGCCCCCTGACTCCTCTGCCCCGCACCCTTAACCCAGCCAGCGCTATGTCATCACGCCATGCTAAGTCTCTGGCAGTGGTGGCACCTTCAGTCAAAACCCAAGGCTCGGAGAGAGGAGCAGCTTCACGTGGACGCTTGGAGACCAGTGAGAATCACTTGTGTGCTGTCAGGAATTGGTTTGTTTGTGTGCAAACACAGCTTAAGTTAATACTTCAAATTTTAAATCCCCAGCGAGCTATATGAAGCCTAAGAGATCCAACCGACAGCCTTGCAGTTCAGGGGGGAGCGTGGAGCGTCATGGGCTGGTGCCAAGCCAGTCGCACCCTTTAAATCTCAGCCAGGTGAGGACTTTTATATCTGCTTAAATGCCATTAAACTGTTGTGAACGTTTTGATGTGTTGACAAATACACCTGTTTGTCAGACACAGCAGCTGGACAGTATAATGGAAGCAGCTGAGGGGAAAGGGTGGTAATGTCAGTATCTTACAGTCATGGCCAAAAATATTGGTACCCCTGCATTTCTGTCAGATAAGGCACCACCTCTCCCAGAAAACTGTTGCAATCACAAATACTTTCTTGTGTTTGCATTGGAACAATACAAAAAAGCAGAGAAAATACCAAATCTGATCAATTCCACACAGAACTCCAAAAACGGACAGACAGGATTGACACCTTTTTCAAAATCATCAGAAACAGTAGTATTTCAAGCATGTGATGCTCCTTTAATTTGTAATGAAACTGCTGTAGCAACCAACACGTGTTGGCAAGTTAAAATGGAGAAAAGTTAATTCAACCATTTTGTCGTGTGGACCACACTGAGCATGGAGAAAAAGCTGTGCTACCAAATATTAAGCTGAGGGTGTCAATAATTCTGTCCAGTCCATTTTTGGAGTTCTGCGTGGAAGGTATCAGATTTGGCTTTTTTGTGTTGTTCCAGTGCAAACAAAATAAATAAACATGAGAATCACATTCATCTATACAACAATGAACATATTGGCTATAGAATCAGAATCGGCTTTATTGGCTACGTGTGTCGGACACATGAGAAATTTGACTCTGGTACATCGGCTCTCAATGCGCATGTACATATCCCCATGCAAGGGGCAAGTAAACAGTAAACCATCATAAGGCTGTGTAATATAACAAAATAAGCAGTATTAACAGGCAGTAAACAATGCAAGCAATGCAAAATAAGCAGTATAAACAGGCAGTAAACAATGCAAAGGAATGTTCATTGTGAAATGAGATAAATAGGAATAAAAGCAGAGTACTTAAAGATAGAGACCTGTATAGATCTGTATAATCTATACAATGTATATTTACAGGTATTGCTATAGGCAGTAAACAAGATATCAGCAACAGTGGCTGCTGTTTTTACACACACAGTAAAATATTTACAGCACAGCCTTAAGACCTGCCACTGCAGAGTTACTAAGTGTCAGAGATTTACATTACAGTGGAAAAACAAAGTTGGTTCAGTGTGGTGTAAACAGTCCAAAGTGCCCTCTGCTGGACAGACAGTATAATGGCAGATGGGCATTTGCAAATGACCTAAAACAAACATTCAGTAGTTATGTAGTGCCGTTTCATCTGTTAATGTATGTGCCATTATCAGTATATCTGTGATAAGAAAACGTCTGCTGATTATGGGGGCTGGTCCTAAATGTCCTCTGTTTTTCTCCTGATATGCCTTTTGTGTTTTCACTTTTAAACAACAGAGAGATTAGTTTCTTCAGGACTCTTAAATTAGAAATTGTAGCTATCTGCAGTGGAAGTATTTTAACATTTTGATGTTGAACCACTCATAGCAGCATAAGCATACAGTACTCAAACTGTGGCGAGGGGCTCCGAGGATCTGCCACTTGGCTGTAGTAAGTTCAAAGGTTAGGAACTAATACTTTCACTGCTGTAAAGCAGCTCCCTCCTGTATGTTACAACAAAGATGGATTCTATTGTTTATAATTACAGAACCTGGAAGATGATACAAGTGACTTGTAATTGTTGCATTTATGCAGTTGCGTGAATACTAAGTGAGGTTTCTTTTAGGTTCAGTCCGTGGTTTCTTCGTCTCAGGAGCATTCAGGGGCATCCCACAGTGACTCATCTTTGCACCGCCGGCAGACGTTCCCGCCAGCCGTCTCTGCATCTCACTACAGCTTCCCCGAGGTGTCGGCCTCGGCCCCTAACACCAGCCTGTACACCTACCCAACCCCCACGGCCCTGTCCTCAGCTTCTCAGGCCATGGAGCAGCTGCTTGGCCGTGGTCGCAGCAGCCACGGACACTCTCCCTCTGCCTATGCAGCAACATACACCTCATCCTCCTCCTCTAGGAGAGACTCGGCCAGTCGCAAGGAGTCTGTCAGTAGCCTGCTGCACGGCCTCCCTGCAGCATACCAGCATCAGTTCGCCACCGGCTCTCCTTATGTCAGTGTGACACCCCGGGCTGAGGCTTATAGTGCCTACCAACTGAGCCCCCGGCGCCTCACACAGTACCCCTACCTATAGGGAGTCACACACTTTTAACACAGAGAAAACCTGTTTTCCCCACATACTATCAGTGATATATTTAATTGTGTTTTAGTAGAATAACTGTTGATCACTTAGTTTGCTGCTGTTGTCTAGAAAGCGGCATTTCACCTCCAACACATTTACATGATCTTGTGGACTGTTTTTAAAACGTTCTTTGTTTTTATTTGATATTCTATCAGTTTATTTTCCCTTAAATATTGTTTATAGTCCATATTTTATCACCTTCATATCCAGATGTACAATTAAGGCATTGTGGTAAATGTGTTTAACGCCCGTTTGTGTGAAGAGAGATATTCCTCCTGTCACAAGCTGCAACCACACTTCAGGCCAGCTTTTGGGCGAGTGAAACTGACAAAGAAAATTACAAGTTATGAGCCTTGTTTCACACTAATCCAGCACAAGGCCCTGTAGTTTTAGCTGACATAATGGCTGTATGTTTATTCACAACTGTCTTTTACTATGTCTAAATTATGTTTAGTCAGTGTGATGTAGGACAGGGAAGGTCCACGAAGATGTCGACAGAGAAAGGTGTGGTGCGAACTGTGATGCTACATGTTAATTTAATTGCACATGTGATAGTCTGTTAATGTAGTGGCAGGATTAATCATGATTTTATGCAATAGAAACTTTAACCTGCATTAACTGAGTGCTGAACGTATTTATAAAGTAAAGTGAGGATCACCATCCTGATGACTGAGATGAAATGCTCTCATTTTAAAGTTTTTTTTATTATTATTTTAAAAAGCTAAATGAACCTCTCTTTTTCCTGTCCTTGAAGTATGAAAACTTTCACGGATTCACACAGACATCTGTGAGCCGTAATTGTGCAGGACCTAGTCGTTAAAATGGATTTATGGCCAGTTTTTACTCTTTCATATGGGGGAGAATTTATGTCCTGTTTTTCCCCTTTGACACACTGTAACAAATTCTGCTATGGGAAGTGTTGGCAAGCTGTAGGCTAATGAGCTTTCTGCTCAGTTACTGTAGGTCAGATGAAAGGCCTCACGTCGTTATGTCTCCCACAACCCCCAAGTGTGTTTTTCACATTCAGGTGACTACAGTGAGGACAGTAACGATTCAGAGCAGACCTCCAGCAGGTCAGCACCTTAAGTCAAAGGAGTTGAATCTGTGGGTTATCAGTTTTGTTTTTAAAGTAAATCCTTCCCTGTTGTTTGCATCAGTTTTGTGTTTAAATATTTAACTGTATTTCATCTTAACATAGTGCTGTTAGGAGGCTATTTGTTAGAACTAATTCAGGGAAAAGGGTTTCAGCTCAAATAATCCACTGTCACTGTTTTCAATAAAATAACCACAAATTCACAATGACTGTTTTCACCTTTTTTTTTTCTCCAATCAGTAACTGTGAATTAATTCTTCCCCCATTATTGTTGATAAACAAATTTTAGTAATGTTGTAGGATCTTTGTTATCCAACAACTTGACTATTCCTCCAGTATTTGTACAGTAGCTTACTTAAAGCAAGGCAGCAAACCTGAAGAGACTATTTGGCCTTTTTCATTGTACAGAATCCAAACCAGTAGCCTAGTTCGTTGCTACATTAAAAAAAATAAACTCTTAGACGTGTAGAAGAAACGTGTAGGGGAGGACGTTTGATGGTTCGAACTTGTATTAAAAGCTTTATAACCAAAGCAATGTCAGCCTGAACGCTCGGCAGTGGTTCAGACATGATTATGTAATACCGAATACAGTTTGCAGTAATATTAAATATTTACTCACATTTCTACTAATTTGTATTATTGAATGCAACATGTGAAGGCTGTTGTGCCTGAATTCAAAGCATCTAATATATGAAATACAGTAGTGCTTGTGGCTATAAAAATGTTTTCAGTTGATGTGTAAAAGCTATGGGTAAAAATGGGAAAATGTGTCCACACTTGTGATAATTGACAAAAGGTTTGGGTAGTTATTTTCCATTTAATATATATTAAATAAAACCTTAAATATAAAAACCATCTTTATGATAAATAGAATAAAGATCCTAATCTGATTTTCTTACAAACCACATAGGAAAGGTGACAAAAACAGTAGAAATAATTTGCAAATTAATATACTGTATACACAAAATGCTTCATAATATATTTTGATTCTGAAAAATACATTTATAAAAAATTGTGCAAAAGTACCGATCTGGCCTCTAAAATGTAGTGAAGTCCAAGTATGAAGTAGCAGAAAATGAAATTATCAAGTACAAATAAGTCAAATTTGTACTTAAGTCCAGCACTTGGGTACATGTTCTTACTTTCCACCACTTTGTCCATTACATGCAGCACCGCAACGACTTGCAGTGAGACATGCCATCACATTTATCAGGTCCATCAAGTTGAGGCAGCACACAGCTGAATAGTTTTTGGAGTGTCAACATAAAACCAAACTGCCCTGAATGAGGGCTAAAATTAAAAAAAAGAGAAAATGAATAGTGTATATATTAATCATGAGAATTAGGCACATTGCTAAAATTATACCCAAGCTCCCCTAAAAGAAGTATAACCTAGCAAAATACACAAAATGCTTCATAATATATTTTGATTCTGAAAAATACATTTATAAAAAATTGTGCAAAAGTACCGATCTGGCCTCTAAAATGTAGTGAAGTCCAAGTATGAAGTAGCAGAAAATGAAATTATCAAGTACAAATAAGTCAAATTTGTACTTAAGTCCAGCACTTGGGTAAATGTTCTTACTTTCCACCACTTTGTCCATTACATGCAGCACCGCAACGACTTGCAGTGAGACATGCCATCACATTCATCAGGTCCATCAAGTTGAGACAGCACACAGCTGAATAGTTTTTGGAGTGTCAACATAGGTCTTTGTATCATTCAACTCCTCCACTGATTCACACCTCCTCCCCTGTTGCTCCTCTGCGATCTGGTCCCAGATCTCTATGTTGACCCGCAGGGCCCCCGACGGGGACAGGCTGGCCTTTGTGCAGGTGATGAAGCGGCACAGAGGGCAGGGGATAGTGTGGATGACACTGTATGACCGAGATAGTTTCTCCAAGCAGGGGGCACAGAAAGTGTGGTTGCAGTGGAGGACTCGTGGGATCCTGTAACTGCGGGAGAACTCATTGCAGCACACGACACATTCGAGTTCTTCAGTGAGAAACATGTTGACTTCAGTGATGTAGCCGATGGAGCAATGAGTGTATTCTTTCAGCAAAAGGAGGGACAACCAGCGGCACACAGGACAAAAACAAGTTAATAAGGGACATCAGGTCAAATAGTCAATACAAGTACCAGTATTATTATAACACTAAAGCATCTACCACCCTGTTAATAATAATAATAATAATACTTACTTACAGGACAGATGGTGGCTCTTGCTTTGCTACAGGTGGCAAAGTTTCTGCTGACCACATTCAGGCTTGCTGTGAGGTTCACCTGCTCTTAACACAGCTGTTCTGACGTAACCATTAAGTGTGGATTGCATCATTTCTAAGGAACAGCCATTCTCCAGAACAATCAACAAGGTGAATTCCACAGCACACACACACACACACACACGTAGCATTTCCTCCCAGTTTTATCTACTCAAGATTGTTTTCTTCATGGGCAGTCTCGTCTTGAATGGCATAATATTGTGACTTGGAAAACAAGATTTGGACACTTCATGTTTATGGACCCTTGTGTTCTGTTTAAATGTACTACACATTCTGTTCAGGTCCAACAGGCCCGGACAATCTTTATGGATTCATAAGTCCACATCTACAAACAATTTTGCACTGCTTGCACCTCTCAGTTGCAGAGCACAGACTGTAGGTTGCGTGGGGATGACTAACCTGTGATGTGCGTGACGTTGGTGATGTGTGGTCCGTCCTGAGACACGCGTCGCTGACGCACTCCTCCACTATAACCGTATTAGCTTGGCTCGCCCTGCGGTAACCGCAACATAATAAATTACAAATGTGAACCACTATCTAACACTCCCAGAGCACATTTTATTATCAAACAGACTGTATTTTACATGAGTC
>NW_018127898.1:2769359-2770738 GCF_001952655.1 Monopterus albus | reverse complement strand
GCACTCATTTACTTCCCCTCAAATGAGACTGCTGTGCTTCTGTTAACTGTACATGTGACAAAGAACAAACCAGCACAGCCTTCAAAAACAGAAAAAAATTGTGTTTCTTTAACCTTTCTGTTTTGGATCCAATTTAGAATGGCGAGAGTGGGCAGCCCACACATCAGCTTTAATTTAGAATTAATTCAATGTGCGGAGTTTATGTATAACAAAGATTCCACTTACCTATAGTTTCTGGCCGGCCAGTTGATGTATGGGACTGCTCACAGCTCTGACTGAAACCAGGGGGTCACACTCTCATCAGGGAAGCATTCAGATCAGGACCGCATATCAGATCTCCAGCTCAGCCTGGCACATGATTACCGCTGTTGGTCCAGGATCATTGCTCAGGAAGATGGACCGGTCGTCTGCAGAGTTCAGCTGGCTCACGGGTCATGGCACCAAGTTGTAAGACCCCAGTCTAACCCTCCCTCCTCCCTTGTCTTTTTTTTTTCTTCCTCCTCTTCATGCCTTTCTCCACCTGCACTTTTGCCTCTCTCCTTTGCATTCTTCCCATTTTATTCCTCTACCCTGCCTGTCTTTTCTTGATTTTCTCATAATCTCTTCCTTCTCCCTTGATCTCTCTCAGTCTGTGATAGTCAAGAGCGTGGAAAGGAATGCAGTGAACATGTATGAAGCCCGAAAATTCCTCCTGGGTCTGGAAAACAACGGGGTGTCGTCATCCTCTTCCTCTGTGGTGTTGAATCCTACCACCAACGGCCCATCCCCATCCCTCATCTGCCCCGTTGGCTTGGACATCCTGGCCTCAGCTGGCCTGGGGCTGCGCAATCTGGGTAATGACACAGTTGAACTTGTTAATCTTTTACGTTTCCCATGATTGGGAAAAACACAATTTGGTGAGGAAAATAAGATCCTATCATTTTTTTTTTTTGTCTTACATGTGAAGCATTTCAGATTGAAAGTGTTTGTAGAGGAACTAATGTCCTCGTTCATCACTGTCATTTCCATCTGGACCATTCGCTCCAGGCAACACACTTAATGCAGATATCTCTGAAGATGTCCTCAAAGCCTGCCTCCTTTATCCTCTCTATGCGCGTTAGTGAAGCTCGCCCTGCGGTAACCACAATGTAATAAATTACAAATATGAACCAGTATCTAACACTCCCAGAGCACATTTTATGAAACGGACTGTATTTTGCAAATGAATTACCAACCTGTGACCGGCTGTGCCATTCCTGAGACACGCCTCGCTGACGCACTGCTCCGCTCGTTTTACGCATTATTTTGGCTCGCCCGAGAGTAATGTTGTCCTCCAATTATGAAATTTCTTCGGCTGCTTCAACATCAGAATCTTCTCTCGCCTAAAAATCATTTCCAGG
>NW_018127898.1:2739222-2768768 GCF_001952655.1 Monopterus albus | reverse complement strand
GGGTCTGACAGGGCCGAACAGAGCACATTATTAAGTATTACTTGTCAGAGATACAGACTAAAGGAAGGCTTTCTAAAACACCCTGCCAGGCAGGGCCATTTATTTGCATTTACTATGAAAACATACAAGGTCACACAAGATTAACTGAAGCATGGAAATTTGAGCATTTGCTTTATAATCACACAAACGGACTCCCATCATCACCAGTTGTTTTTTTGTTGTTGTTCTTTTGAAGATAAAGCCAAGAAAAGAAGAGCAATAGAAATGTCAATCTTGTTTTTCTGTTAACATTAGATACACAGTAGAACCATCTTTACTAAATGCAATGCACAACAGTAAATTATCAGCAATTATGCGAGTCTGTGCCGTGGCCTGTCTGTGTTTGTCTGCAATGCACTGCTTAGCAAACACTCAAACCACAACAGACAAGCCAAGGCTGTTTCCATAAATAAAGAGAACTTTTAAAAAAGAAAAAAAAAATCAAACTGAAAATAATACCCAAACAAAAAAAGTTGGTTCTCTTCATGTGTCTCCTTATTTGGACCTAGAGTGGAGCTATACTGGTCAGCTAAGCCAATTTAAAAAGGTACTGGTCTCTGGTTACTCCGGTGTGCAACACTGGGTTCATTGCTTGGCTCATGGGTTGACTGGAGAGAACATCTGGACTCACATTTTGTCGACACTCTGTTGTATGAAGACGACATTCTTCACTTATATGACCAAATCATCAGATCTAAGCTTTGATAGGCCCTAACAGTGAAATACGGAAGTACTGAGAAATGTACACAACAATGACGTTTGGTTGCTGGTCAACGCACTGAAGAGTCTCAGCTACGAGGTTCAGTTTGTGCTAAAAATACACAGACCTCAAACTAATTGCTATCTAAAGATCAACACATTCTAAGGCAAAAGACAACAGTACATTTCTTCCAAACCCAGACACGTATGCACACACACTGCTGAACAACATATCTGAGATAGGATTAACATGAAAGGAATGAGGAACCAGTTTCTGAACTGCAAATGCAGCTTGTTAAAACCTGATGCCCTGAAGTGTTTCCAATTACATGGAAGTGCACAAAAGGGGAAGACAGACTCTGGTATTCAGTTTAGGCTTCAAATGAATTCAGTGATTAAAAGGGACCACACTGGTCATTGTGGAAACACATTTCTCTTGAATGTGAATCCACTTGATCAACACAACATCAGCAACGAACGAGTCACACCCTGAGGAGTCTCTATGATGTGATGAATGACCAGGGGGACCTTGCTTTGAGGATGGGTCTATTTTTCCTTTTCTTAACTGCTTAAGAAACCAGCTTTTATCACTAATGTTGATGACAGTGTAGTAGAACAATTGTGCCCTTTATTTCAGCTGAGTAAAGCATATTTCTGTTGTTGTGACTAGCTCTGCAGCACGGTGCAAAGAGCTACGACCTGCATACAGGTCCTCAGTTCTACACTCTTCACAACCCATGAGCCAAGTTGGTTCCTACACCCGACATAAACCACTGAAGCACAGAGTGGATCACAACCATTTTAATAAGCCCCTAGTGCCACTCCCATCCACTCCCACACCACCTACTCCTCGCAATCCTTCCTGGGTGGGTTGGCTTTGCGTTTCAGTATTCCAAAGTCCGTGGTAGTGGGTGTGGTGGTTGTGAAGGGGTCTAACCCTGGTGTGAACATCCCTCCTCCACATAGTGTGTTTGTAGAATGTGGAGTCCACTAGCTGGCTCACCTGTGGGTGGGGGGAGGGAAACATCGCCCTTCAACACCAGCTCCTCTCACTCCTGGGCTATGCTCCTCAGCACATATTTGACTGTGTAGGCAAACGCTGCAAAGCCTACAATCACAAACAGGTTGGCTAGAGCCCCACCTAGAAGTCCATGGTTACGATTGGCCTGCTGCAGGCCAGGGGCGGGGTTGGCACCCCCAAGTGGAATGGGACCTCTGTTGAGGACGGGGAGGCCGTAGTGGGCATGCTGTGGGTCACCGTCGGGCACCACATCAGGTAGGGGGAGGGGCTGAGTGCGAGCGGTTAACTCTTCCTGTGCCTTCTGTTTCTGCTTCATTTCCTGTTCGGAGTGACAGGAGAAAATGAGAACAGGAAGCACAGAAAAGAAAATTAAGTTTGAGATGATCCCATACTTACATCGACTACATCAGGAAACAGCTCGCAGAACACTTTATCCTTGAGGTTGAAGGCCAAGCTTTGGGCTGACAGCTGTCTTTTCTGGAAAAAGTAAACATGAACACACATGAATTATCTGAGATGACAGGTCATTCATGTCAATGTTCTGCAGCTACTGTATGTTCATTTGTTTGTGCTCACTGTGTAGTCAGAGGTCTCGATGCTCCCGAGAGTGGGCCCCTTCTCTACCATGAAGCTGAGTAGACCTGTGAGGATTGTGGAGACGGACCACGCAGGGTTCCATGTGTCTGGATGGAAGTCTGTGATGGACAAACATAACCTGTGAAGGAAACAGGCAAAGTTACAAAAGAGGAGCAAAATGGTAAGCACGCTTGGAAACAACGACCAACTGTAATTTATAAAAATTCTTAAAATGCTGCATTATTCAATTTGACAAAAAGATCTTACCTTGTATTACACTTAAACCTCCCATTTGGAGTTATCATATAGATACTTGGTGGTTTAAAAGGAAACTCCCGGGGAAATATAAGTTTTCCGTGATAATATCCTCCTAAAAAAAGACAGACATTATGGCTTTTGCTTTTTTCCATTACATTTTATTAAACTGATTAATTAAATAATCCACATAACAGTGTACAACAACCCCACAACACACAAAAACAAAACAAATGAACTGAAAAGGGAAAACAAACCCCTCCAGTCTAGAATAGCTTCCCTATCCACTGATCAATCAAATATTGATTATTGTGGTGTATGCCACCACAGTTCTAAGATTACAGAAGCTTCTACATAAAGGACTACTAACCTTTGAATAGTAAAGTCCTTAGATTGGTAAATAGTCTAAAAAGGGTGACCAGATTTTCAGAAACAGCCCATCGTCCCCTTTCAGCACAGTCTGTATTCTTTCATGAGGTAAGGTATTTAGAATCTTTCTGTACCATAAAGTGATATTCAGATTCAGACTCTGACAACTTTATTGATCCCAAGGGGGCTCAATAATTAGGTGGAGCAGTCTCCATCCATCTGAGCAAAATACAATTAAAAGGAGCTCATCAAGAAGTGTATAATGTAAAGTAAGGGAAGAAGCAGTTCTCTGGAAGGTAAGCCTAAAATGTGAGTCAGATGGCGCCTACATGGTGACCCATAACTACTTGACATACCAGAGATCGGCAGATATCAACTTGCCAAAAATAAATAAATAAATAAAAAAAAAGGTCATTACCAAATGCTACCTGTCAAGTGTTAGTGAACTGTCGGTGGGTTTTACCTTCATATGGAGTTTTCTCAGGACCTCTGACTACATAGTGCCTAGAGCAGAGAGGAAAGGTTTCTGTTAGCCAGGTCAAATATAAAGCAGCTTCCAGGCTTTCAATGTCTTAACATTACAAAGAACCTTTGATGCCCATAGACAACAGCCCTCATTCAATATGTGTGTAGAAATGTTCTTACCTTGTGCACAAAATAAGTGCCCATGAAAAATTACCATCAGATTCATGACGTGCTCCCTGGCCAATTTCACTCCTATCACCATGTGTACATTAGTAAATCAGAATCATTCTAAAATGATAGGTGCATGCCCGCAGTTTGTAATTAGCATACTACGAAATCCCCATTCCTCCACGTCAGGAAATATGTTTACCTAGAGGTGTCTTGTGGAGAAAGCGGCTTAGTTGCAAGAGATAAGCAGGACAGGACAGCGCCCCAAGGTGTGGCCAGGGGGCCATGACCACCATCCTAAAATTAAAGGCCACCCTGCTAGCATCCCCACAAATGACAAGCCCCAGTCATTCTAATTCTTGCAACGCCCTTAAAAATCAAACATGCATTTAAGACAGAACACATTTGAATTTGCATTAACCACAACTGATAATTAACGATTCCTTGGCTCATCTCATATCATCATCTAATATTCATAGGAGATCGGGCAAGGAATTAAACAATATGCAATTTATTCTACAGTATAATATTGCATTTCTACCTTTCTATTTTTAGGTATTAGGGTGTGCCGCCCCAAGGTTTTCACTGGTCCTATCTGGCACCCCAACTAAATATTTTCTGTAGGCACCACTGAAGGGCAGGATTTTGACCCCGAGAGCAGTGTGGCTGAAGACTACGATGCCGTTCCAGGGTATTGCAAAGCTGCAGTAAAAGCTGTCGGGAACAGCTGAGAAGCCATTTGAATGGGCTGCAATATCTCTCAAGAAGGCTCCATATGCCATCTTAACACTTGCTTGGAATTAAATTGGAATCATTCATATTTCTGGCATGCTTTTATTAAATAGGCTGCAAACTAACCAGGAGGCTACTAGTTAACACTGGCTATGTATGCACAATTTTATGGTACTAGAAATTGGTAGGAGCAGTCGATCACTATGGGTTATCGACCATTACGATTGATGAGGAGGAAGGATTTAATTTTGTGGTTATTTAATAGGCTACATTTGGCCAAAGCATTAGTAAATTAATAGTTTGCCTTAAATTAAATTATATTTGCTATTAAAGCCTCCATCACTTGTTCATACAGATGGTCCGAGGCAGTTCTAAATTTCTCCGCAGAGTGCGAACAAATTTAGGTAAAAAATAGATAAACCCGGATCTGAGTGCAAATTGTTTATATGTGTAGTTTAAGTACAAATTTGTGCATATGCATTGTTTGTGAATGTGGCCCAGTGACTTTATGAATCTTTGTCCTCTAGATCTACAGTATGTGCTATAAGTAGCCAAGAATCAAAGTGTACTAAAGTGTTTCTTGTTTCTTTTCCATTGTCTTAAACATTTTCAGGTGTGTCCTTGTGTCTTGTGTGGTTAAGATGCATATCACACAACTAGAGCTGCAAGTGGCGATTATTTTTCCTAGTGATTAATCTGCCTGCTATCTTCTCAGTTAATCATTTGGTCTGTACAGTATCCATCATCAAAGATCTTCAACAAGCAGGCAAAAACCCAATAATTTTAACATTGTCATAATGTTACATTCGGCATAAGCAGTGTAGCTTCACATTACAGGACCAGGGATCTACATAAAATGCAACCTTTATTTGCAGATTACAAGAACTATATCTGTAGTCTATTCATAACGCAAAGTCAGGAATGAAAGAGACCGGGTTTTCTGTTCAAACTACCTGGAATAGATAGAGGAGCGTAATTTAGCACACTTCACATGTCAGACACACAAAGCTGCTGCAAACCACCACTGATGAAAAGAGAAATGACTGCACAACTGGGATTAAAGCAAATAGGATGCAGAAGAAAACCCAATTATGGAATCAAATATCTCTAGCCAAATTTAAGATGATTGGTTGTTTCAGTTCTTAGCTACATTTAGCCACTAGGTATCTATTTTTATTCTTCTACCTGTCTGAATTGATTTTTCTATGACATTTTGACCACAGTCTTCCAACAGGACCTAACTAATCAATCATGTCTAACACAACAGTCTGAAATCTCCCATAGGTGTTCAGCTGGGTTCAGATCTGGAGATCATGCCTTTACAATGCAGGAGTGGGATTTTAAAATACAAACCCCAATTCCAGTGAAGCTGGGAAATTGTGTAAAACGTCCAAACAAAATACAATGACTTGCAAATCCTTTTTGACCCATATTTAATTGAATACACTACAAAGACAAGATATTTAATGGTCAAACTGATCAACTTCATTGGAATTGGGGTTTGTTAATAAAGCAGTGTGTGTCTTTATTGTTTCTTGAGACAATGTCCCAGTTACCCATCACCCATTTCTAATTGAACCACTTTCTACTGTGTTCAATCAACACCAAATCTGGAAACGTGGTACAATTGACTTTTTTTTTATTTAACCATTCAGTGCTGTCTGCACTGCTCACAGATTACTTGGTCATAGAACACTAAATCTATGTGCTATGTGTAAAGCAATATTTTAAAAAGCAGCCTAAAATACATATTACTTGGTGTAAGACAAGTGTTTTTCCTTTTGTATTAATTTACAATCACCATGTGATCTTGTCTTCCTGTGAACAACTTACCATTCTAGGATGTTGGAGGGGAGGGGTTCTGCGCAGATGTAAGGCACGGGGTCTTTCTTTATCCTGAGATAATCCTGCTTAAGTCGCTGAGTGGCTGTGGTTGGAGCTCTCTTATTCCCGTTGTTGTTCATCTGAAGACCCAGAGCACAGGCAAAAGGGAGACACTGAAAAGTGGTGTCTATGATCTCCAAATGTGTTATTGTGACGCACAAACTCAAACTCTATTTACAATGCTTCGTATCAGCTGTTGATTTTGTGAAACTGCAGAGAGTAAACATTACATAATTACAGAGCTTTCAAAAGTTACTTTTACATTTTAAAGATAATTTCATATGTAGCTACACAGATATCAATGTATGACACATGGTAGCAGCAACTAATGTGCTATGTAGCTTTGAGCTCTGCAATTCAGTTATTTTAACACAAGAGGTAAGCCTACACCTAATGACTGATTTGCAGATTAATACGTTAATGAATTTTGTCTGCAAAACAACAATAAGTACACAAAGTCTTTACTCTTCTAAAAATGCAAACAAGCAGCAGAATCTCTCATTAAATAAACTGTAACCACAAATTACAATTATTAATCTCATCTAATTGACAGTTTATTCAAATAACTGCTTCAGCTAGTTGTAGACTCAGCTACCAGACACTAACTAGCTTACCAGGGGCAATTTAACTTAGCATTTTTCTGAGCTCATCCTCTGTTTTGCTTGGAAATTAATAATAATGAAACACTGATAATAATCTGCAAAGTCAACTAAATGCAGCTAGCCTGAAGCCCATATTAATTAAAGGCAAATTAATTCATCTGTCTCATGAGATTACATTTTAGACCTGTGCTTTACCTTATTCAGTTTTAGCTCACAAACAATAAAATACTACATTTTTGGCTTGCAATACAATTTAATCTCCCATATGATGTTATTATATACCTACCTGGTTGTTTACATTTAGCTGTATTCGTTTAAAATCACGTTTAAATGTATGCAATACAGATCTTACACAATGAGCCAATTAACGGATTTGTTGATGGACAGAAAATTATTCTGCTGCGACTGTGACAATATAAAATTAGTCATTTTTAAGCAAAAATGACAACATTTGCTGTTTCCAGGCGGATATCTTTGGCTTCTGGACTGCCGGTCAGAAACAAAAACAGACATATTATATCACCTACAATAATATACCCCCGAGCTTAGTCTTTAACTTTTCCTAATTTTCTTTTCTTACTGTATGTAAAGCACACTGAATTGCTTTAATGCTTGATTGTGCTCTACAAAACTGTGCAAAATGTCAATTTAAAACGTAACAATTAAAGTCCCAAGTCTTAAAGGGGAAATGCGTAAAGTAATAGCATTTTGAAAGCGTACTTTTAGACACAAAGTTACAGGTTATACGAAATGGATTTAAACTTAAAACTTTTAACCGACTTTCCACTTCATCCCACAAAACTCAAGACAACTTTATTCGCCAAGCGCACTACTGAACTACTGGCATGTGGCTAACAGCTGCATATATCGTTAATGCTAATGCAATGCACATGAACTGTAATGGTAAAAAAGTATGTCAACAGTACTTCCTTATAAATAACAGGCTACACAACGACACTGCTAGCTGAGGCTAATCCCCTTTTTCAAAGCTACGCTAACTAAACGGATCAATAAGTTAGAAAATTAACGTTACTCAACCGCCGACTGTAACCATACAGTGCAGACCTTTACAGTTCAGAATGCCATCATATGTGGCTGACCACTTTATTAATCACAGCGTATCAAAACTGTCCGGTCAGGCAGCCAGAATCACTCGACTAACCCTGATAAGACAGCGTGTACAGCTGGTGACACGTCCTATCTGTGTACCGCCAAAGCGGCTAACCATAGCTAACCCAGGCCACAACAATGTTTAGCGTTAGCAGCGGCTAGCATGAGTTAGTGCTGAGACTAACGACAGCTGACTAACGTCCCTCGTTTTCATATACTACAGAATGTGTGGTACAGACATACCTCTCCAGAGACCCCAGTGAAAAAAGGTATTCGTGGCTGGACACGAAATAAGGCTCTTGTTTCTTGTATCAACCCCCAATCCGATTAGGACACCGCCGTAGCTTTAGCTATCACCGAAAGCAGGAAAAGTTACACTTCCGGTTTTCTTCTTCATAGGCTCTGAAGAGGTTGAAAACTATCTAACAAAGCGCATTACTGCCGCTAGCCGATCTAAAATATTGTGCCTAATTATAATCTTTGAAATGTCCGATAAAATCTAATAAATGTCATAAAAATCTTTATAATCACAAAAACACATGCTTACATTTGTAGTCTATTGGTCAGAACAACAGGCCCAATACATTATAAAGTCTGTCTCTGGGAATTCTTCGGAGGAATTTTTCTGCAGCTTCTCATAGAACAGCTTGGAGGTCCTCTTGCTGATGTTTTATGCTGCTGCATAAAGTTTTATTGTTGTTGTTGTTAGCCAAAGCTTATGAGAAAACTGAAATGTGACCGTTTTAAGATATTTATTTTATTTAAAATTTGCAAAAAGTTTAAAAATCATGTCATCTGAGAGTTACAGTTGTCAAAATTAAATTAGCCTACACAAAACTTTAAAAGGTTTACATCACTGATTTTACATCGTTTTGTTAACTCATCACAGAGAGTATGATTAAGCCTGTGGAAACATTTGTGCAATGTTGTCTTTTCAGTAGTGTGGAGAGTACAAATTTTAGGGGGAATTGAGTTGAAAAGAATGAGCAATTAGTAGGCAGGGAGAATCTAATAAAATATGTTTTTTATTACATTATGTCAGATGTAGGATCCAGTGTTCTGGGGTGTTAACCATAGGCCTACCTGAAAGTAGAAGTCAGGCTCTGTTTCATCTTTGAAGCCTCTTTTTAAATATAGGCCATGTCAAGTCACTGATGTAAGTGAAATACTAAATTGTTGGTGTGTCCCTTTAAAAACAACATGGTACATCTGCAGATTTTCTGACATACTACATCAACTCTGCTGTTAATTCATTGCCATTACCAAAATTAGTGTCAGGTCAACTGAAATAATATTTGTGCAAAGGAACAGTTTGAACTAGGCTACAATATACTGTATTTTGACGTGAGTGAGGTTTATCATGTTGGCCTTGCACCTGCAGGATTTGACCATGTACTCCAGGAGTTTTCACTCCACAGCATCAGAACATCTTTTTATTGGAATGTAAAGTGAGTGAAGAGTAGTCAGAAGAAGTGGCGGCCAGCAGGAGTCATTATGGCTTCACACAGCAGCTGAACTGTATGCTCCTTTTCCTCAGCTTCTCGGGCTCGAGAGACGCGAGGAGAGAAAACTCGCGAAAGACATCAGTGCAGGAGATGTCACCTGCAACATGGGATATTGAAGTTAAGGGGACTGTTGTCTCATAGCTGACAGCACTCTAGAGACTGCAGCAACCAACCTACTGTTTGTTGCTTCCCTTTAACTTCAGTAAGTAACAAAGTCAGTATTTTAAATGACATGACATTAAGGCAATAAGCCAACAAATACTGGAATCCCACTGACTCACCTTTCACTACTCAGGAAGAAAGCCAAACCTCTGCTTTATAAAACTATGAAAGAGCAAAGCCCCCAAAGCCTCAAGAGAGTGAAGCTCCTCAGTCTAGCTCAGTAGTACATACAGTATACACCTCTTACTTCGGGATAACATTACCAACTTTTTTTCTTTAAAACATCTTTTGTTTTTACATCAATCCTTTGTGGATATTAGATGTTATGTTGTGTTTTGTGTATATTTTTTGGAAAGATTACCCTTCTAGATGAGAGTTTTGGTTTGTTTGCAGAGCAGAAAACGTGCAGAGTGGTGAGCATCCTGTCCATTTCTCTCCTGCAGCACCAGGGGCTCCTCTGTCCTCTCTTATACCAAGTAAATTCATCTGCTTAATATTCTGACTTACTGTTCTCTGTCTCATGCATAGTGAACATTTTGGGAGCATAACTACACATTTCCAAATGTATACAAATGCTGCGCTGTAGCTCAGTCTTAGGACACCTTCTTAGGACACCGAAGATTTCTGTGTACTCCCAAATGCATCATGCAATACAACATTAAGACAGCTAGAAATATTTTCCCAGAGAGAGCATGACCATGACAGTAAGAGCGACAGACCAAGACACCTTAAAGATCACCCACAACCATCAAAGCAGAGGCAATCACAGTATGACAGTTGTCCCCTAATTAGACGGCCCAGGATGCTTCACTCACTCTATCCCGAACATCCTTGGATTTAACTCTCCTGCTGCCTGTGGCAACCCCTGTGGTAAGAGAAGCAGTGATATGTCAGTCATTGTTTATTTCTTTAAGCGGGCATGTGTTGCTTGATTTTAGTGTAAGCTCAGGTAATAGTGATTATGAGACCACAAAAATGTTCTGCACACTGGAGACACTGAATTATTCAAGGCACTGTGTTGTTGCTGCAGGCTAGAAACCAAAGCACTTTTTAATACCCATAAGACCCCAAACATTAAAATACAAAAAAAAAAAAAAGGAATCTCTCAATCTTCTTAAATAGTGTGCTGACAGTCCGGAACTTACCCATTTTCACATCTCAGTTATATTTATTTTCCTTAAGATTGACCACATTATTGCTTTGAATAAGCCAAGTGCTATGCTAAAGTTTGTTACAGACCAAAAGACGCATCAGGATAGACTGTAAAAAAATAGCATTCTCCCAACATTTGGCAATATTTCAACACACCTAGATACTTACAAATTACCATCAATTAAATTTGAGCAACAATCTTCTGTAAACCCTTTCAAATATATTTCTGCAATGTTGAGAGAATGTTACAAAACAAGAGATGAGGAAATAGAAATGAGAGCAAAAAGCAGGAAGCGGGGTTAGTTCATCAAGAGTTTCTCAATTTTATTGTATGCATTTTGTTTTCTTTTTGTCCCCTCAGTGCCTCTGAAGACAAGGAAGAAAGTATTCCAAAGATATCCAAATGTCAGTGAGCAGAAGAATGTCTCAAAGTAGTGCAGTATTGTGTTACAGTTCTGCCTGAAAGGTTGTGTTTCAGAAGAGAATTAAGTGAAGGAATGCTGAGAGGCATGAAGTTGGCATGTTAAGTTAAAATACACAAGTGTATTATTTACAGCATTTGCTTTGAATAGCAACTTTAACCACTCCTATGTCAATACACACAATGGACACAACATTTAATAGGGTGAGGACCCATAACAGTTTGGTCACAGTAGCTTCACATCACCCCCTAGACTGGTTCTACTTGCAGTACATCAATCTATTGCAGAATATGACCTGTCGTATCAAAACCTCTCAGGTCAGTCACATTTCTGTAACTTCTTTTGAGCATGTCAGTACACCAACAGTGTTTCTACCACTCAGTCACTTAACAAAGCATGGTAAGACTATATGATGCATCTACTCCGCACAGTTTCAGTTATCATACAATGTCACACACTTTCCCTTTAAAAAGTCTTTGGCAGAAGAAAATAAAACCACAACATATAAAAATAACAATATTACTGTTAGTTAGTGTTTGTGGACAAACATCAAAGAGAGAAATGAGGAAATCACCACAGATTTGGTCTGTGGATGGAAGAATGGCACAGATGTGCAACAAGGAAGAAACTTCGGACACCGGAGGGGTCATGGTGGTACATGCTTATTCCACGGGACAGCACTGTACGACATGATCAAACCATAGAAAACGTATTCTATCATGCTCATAATGCAAACGATGTTAAAACTTCCCAAAATTAATTCTGGCAAAGCATGCGGTGAACACTGTTCACATTGACCAGTGAAGGAAGCCAGATACTGTGATACACTCAGACCCCAAGTATTTGGACAGTTACTTATTGTTCTCCGGGCTCTCTCCTACTGCACATTCAAATTAAATAGTGGATACTACTTTAAGCTGCCAAGTCTGAGCTTACATCAATATAGAACCAAATGTGTGTGAATTTGTGTTTAAAACTGAATGTGCTGAAGCATAGAGGCTGAAAAAGAAAACAGAAACTAAAGCACAGCTATTGACATTCTGGACTGTATATCCCTTTGGCTCCACAGGTGTGTAAACTGTTCTAAGGAAATGTGCCCCAGAATGTCACCACACAGGCTACAATATGGATGAGTATTTACAATAAAATGGAGGTGTGGTTATATACCTATGTATCATCATTTGGTTCTGTAAATTCCAGTGAACAGAAGAACTGTTTAATGGTAAAACAGAGATCCAGTTTTTTTTTTTTGACTTCCTCACTACACTGCAAGACTTGGCTCTTGCAGCATTGCTTTGCCTGCACATCCCATTTACAACTTAGCAAAGTCATTAGTAACCAACTAATGACTGCAATTTGTTTGAAAATAAAGGTACATTACAGCTACAACCACAACCTAGTAAAATCTTTTTCAATGTTACCGACAGGTGACAAATTAAAGAAAAAGCCTAAATGCCTGTCCTCTACAGTGAGGAGATCCGGTGGCTCTGTTATGCCGCCGGCATGGTTTGGGTCCACTGGTCCCCTTAGAGGGAAGGGTCACTGCAAATCAATACAAAGTTGTTCTGAGTGATCACCTTTACCCTGTGATGAAGCATACTAGTGGGAGTGGTCTCTTCCAGGAGGAGAGTGCCCCCATCCACAGGGCACAAGGGGTCACTGAATGGTTTGGTGAGCATGAAGATGATGTCACTCATCAACAGGCCCAAACAGAATCTGCACCCGCAGAATTCTGGCGATGCCTCTGTAGGGTTCTGGTGACAGGGTGATCCAACACCTTACTGAGACACTTATGCTGGTTTTTCCTTTAATGTGTCACCTGTCCGTTTATTTGAATGCCAATAATTTAAGGCTGTTCCAAAATGGAAATGAAAGCAAAACATTTTTTATGAGTACATACATGCAATCTAAAGACTTCCTGTCTTAAATTCCAAAGTAATGCTTTCAGATCAAAACGACAATCATCAACAAAAATGCAGATGAAACCTGCATCCAAGAATGCACTGCACTGCTCCTCAGTGGAGATAAATTAAAAACAGAAGTAAAATAGATAGACAATAACTCGAGTGGAAAAGAGCAGTGTAAAAAACACCACACTACCTAATTTAAAATAAAAATGATAATACTGTAGATGGGAAAAGTGCAGTTTCTTTTTCCTTTACATAACATCACATTATTTAATTCTATCTCTCAGAATTCGGACACATGCACTCATTTTTACTCTCCTGCTCACTCACATCACAGAGTATCTTACAAAGCAGGTGAGGGTCTTTTCCCCACAAGCCCTTCAGTATTTCTGTCACAGTTTTACATTTAATTTCCTTTCCTGGCCCCTCCTCATTCTAAGCAAATTACCCTGCCCACCTCTACTGTAGCTTATCAGTTACAGCTTTTTCTTTTAGTAATGAAACAAATACCATTGTTTTCACCTCATGCCACAGTACATAGTTTAAAGAATACCCATATAACTTCTAAATATCTCTATTTACATTTCCAATTAAGAAGCGATGGGTAAGCTGGATGTCACAGATGGTCTGTATAGATATCAAATGTAGGTGGTTAATGCTGCAAGAGTCTTCTGTGGTAAGAGCTGTTAGGCGACAGCAAACTCACACCCTCAGACAAGAGGTTACACCATGTTAAGTTTGAGGATAACCCTGTTAGCAGAACACCAAAAAGCAGATGCCATTTTACCGTGTGTGCATGTGCTGCAGCATAGCATAGCATGGGTGGTGCTGGGTAATGGCAAGCAGAAACATAGAAGTGATGCAAGAAATGGAGGTGGTGACTGCATCAATAGCAGAGTTAAAAAGGTCCATCAGGGGTCTCCCTATCACACAACGCATCCCCATAATGAACACGTGGCGCTCTCCTCTTTTCTCACAAGCCCCGAAGAAGTTGCCTGTAGGCCTAAATCTATGTAAGTAACAAACGTGATATCAGCGTCTAGGGGCAACTTCGTCTACACAATTATTTTATGTTCCCCGGTCAGGAAGAAAAATATATAGAGAGAGCAGGAGTTATGCTCCCAGATATAGAAGTGACAACTAGCATTCGTCTATTGTGAGGCAGATAAATTCCTGAATGCACTTCCTATACTGCTGCTCAGTAGGGCTGCTGCTGGGGTATTGACCTGGTTGACCCAGTGGAGCCTCGGCCTCTCGCATCTCCTCGTTCATCCGTGCTAGACGCAATCTGTAGAAGAGAAATGAGAATGGGAGAGGCCGAGGGAGGGAAGGGATATAACAGCAGAGAAGGACAGACATGGGAGCAGAAATAAGTAACAGGACAGTAAAAGGAAGGAAGGGAGGTGAGAAAAGAAAAGGAGTGAAAGGATTGAGTTGTTGAGGTGACAGGAGACAAAAGACAAAGTGGAAATGTAGTGAGAGAGGATGAGAGCAAGGGAGGGAAAAGAGTCAAGACAAAATTATGTCACCAACAATGAGCAAGACATCAGCTTTCATAATAACAGAAAACTAAATAATCTTGAGTGAAGGTCTACACACAGCACAGGCTCTTCTCTAGAGCTTTTCACTACAGCAGAGTTTGATTTGATTACATTAGCACAACATGACATGCACTCAAACATGAGTATTTGGCCATGCATGAATGTTAATCAGGAACTTGGGTACACATGTTAAAACACCATCTCAGGGCTAAGACTTAAGTGATTTACAGGGTGACGATGTCTGCGTTGGCAGCCTGGACAGCAATACTTAGGGGGTCATGACCCTGCTCGTCCACCTCTGTCTGTGATGCTCCTCTCTTCAGGAACAAACACACCTGACTGTACAGAACAAGACATAGAGACAGAAAAAAAAGAGATTAATACACAAGTTGGTAACACCAAAAATGAGAATGGTATAGTGTGATGAAACAATAAATGTTTATAGAATAAATACAAGTAGGATCACAAAAAAAAAATTTAAAAACTGATGGATCTGCCATTCATAGATTTTTTTTCATCATATTTGTCTGAGAAAGTGAAACCATAGGTCCTTCTGTGAGCGTGACACAGAGATCTTGTGTTTTTAACAGGGCTATGTTCTAAATGTTTTTCATTGCTAAAACCACACGTATAGAACAAGAAAGGTCACCTCTAAAAACGTAGCTGAGGGCAGTTTAAAAGGAAAATGCCCAACTCCAAAAACCCCACTTGGAATGATGTAAATATTTTGACTAAACTCTATTTGTGTTTTGCAACAGGTCTTGTTAATACCTACATTTTATTTTCATTTCACACAAGCTGAAACATGAGCCTGGGGTCACAGAGGAGGCAGAGACAGACAGTGTGCAACCTGTTCCCTGCACTCTGCAGGCTTTTCTTACCCAGTATGCCCCAGGTAGGTTGCATGGTGCAGCGGGCCCCTGCCTCTCATGTCCCTCTGGTTCACATCAGCTCCGTTCTGTAGCAGGAACTCACAAGCTATCAGAGAGCCCTGACAGAGAGACAGATGGACACAGAGAATTGTTTATTTGAGAAGAATGTATTTTACTGGTTCCATATCCTTTTCAGCTAATTTTAAGAAAACATTCCTCGTAATTTCCTAAACATGAGCTAAATTTAGATGTAAATTACAAGGATAGTTCCAAAAATAGTCTTATGCAAATCAGTAGTACAAAAAGGAAAAATTCTGAAGAGTGTCTTTGCTTAGTGAACTAAAGTAAAAATGAGAAACGTGCTGTTTGGACTCAAAGGTCACACTGCATAGAAAAACATATCCAAAGCAAACTGAGCCCTGAGGTATAATGATAAAAATCCATTACTGCTTACATGACTGACACCAAAGTGCTAAGAATTCTTATTAGTATCTCTCTGATGGATACTGACGTATGTTTCTGAACTTTTTAAAAACATTCCTCTCACTTAATCAAAATTTAAATAACCAGTCAGTCAGAACAAACTCTCTCACCCCGATCACAGCCTGTATGAGTGGCGTCTTCCCCTCCTCCTCCTCGTTTGCAGCGTGTATGTCAGCACCATGTGCCAAAGCCTCTGCCATGAGTGGCAGGTTGTGTAGACGGGAGGACTGGCGGAGAAGCGCCCCAGGGTGTAGCTCCCTCAGGTCCTCAGGGTCTGAAGGCACTTCCTGTTCGATCTCCACCTCACCACTGGAAGACTCCTCCGACTCCTCTGAGGGTAGGTAGGTGAAACGGGACATCAGTGATGTAAATGGAATAGTTTATGCCTTCAGAACTCTCAGAAGGGAGTTAGCATGGTTTCATTAAAGGGATAACACCAGTGTTGTTATAAGCTTGTCCAGGTCTTTACTTTATCAACCAGAGCGTTTTTCCTCCTCTCAAAAGAACATATTTATAGTCCAGTTAATTTAAACCCTTAATTCAGTTTTCTAACTTTGGGAACAATGAGCGTGTTCACATCTGTACACACTGTCACAGATGTCTCAGTGAACCAAAGAACATAACTAGAATTGACTAGAATTATTATTGATTGAATTGACATTATGTCTATGTTTTCTTGGTGATCCTGCAGTCAATTTTGCACAGAAATATACATTTTGAACACAAAACACATGAAATACTAAACATAATAACATTGCTACATTGTACAGTGATGGGAGAAAATGGGAACCTTGCTTCTCTGGCAGTCGTAATCGGGTTATTGACACCAGTATTCTCCTTTACTATAAATGTACACAGACTCACCTTCTTCTGTGACGCTGTCCACCACTGAGCCAAAAACCAGGATGTCTGTGCTGCCATCGGTACTTCCTCCCAGGCCACTGTCACTGCTGAGACCTGCGGGGCCAAGCATCGCCAAGCCACGGACACGTTAATCATTACACAGCACATACTACACTACTCATGCACACACCGCCACCATGATAGGACTGTAGAGCACATAGAAAACATGCCAGAACCTCAGATTGTGGGCTATTTTTTCACATAAGGAGCTCTTACCTACAGCTTACTGAATCTCTACAATAATTTTGCATTGTACCTTGATGAACTAACTGTGTAGCAGACTTACTGCGAGGACCAGAGCCAGTGTCGAAGTAGGAAAATAGTGAGTCGAGCTCATCTGGGCAGAACAGCGAGTCCCGGCGAAACTTTGCTGCTGCTGCTGCCACAGGACAGAAGATCACAGGATGTCAGTCTGGGCTACATAGTGTATGTACATGCTGCAGCTCTTGATTTCCTGAGTCCTGAGGTAAGGTTTACAACTACAAGGGGCATGAAACCCATCATACTTCAAACAAAAGTTAACTCCCTCCACTGACCTGCTGAGAGGTTTGCAGGTGAGGCGCTGCCTGGCTCGTAGCGGTGGTATTTCCTGCGGGCTTTGCTGGGGGCCCGAACAGAGCTGCTGTGTCGCTGGCACTTTTTCACTGTCCAGGGCTGCGACTTCCTTTCACCCTCCACCAGTGCCTCACTTCCACTCATTTTCTTAAGGAAGCGTTTCTCCACGTATTTGGACTTAATCCAGGCTTCCTTCTCCTGTCTGGAGAAAGGCGATGACAAAGTGACAATGTTGCATCATTGGAAACATGATATAATCAGATGACTGGGCTGAGTAAGGCAGTGAAATGGGACGGTGAACACTGAAAGCTAGATGTTACCTGACATCGTATAGATCAGTTAGTGGAGACACCTATGTTAACCTAACTGACCTCAGACATGAAGTGCCAGAGGTGTCTAACAGTGGAATACCAGAAGAGAAGAAAATGTAAAGACATTTGTTTTCTTTTCAAATGCTCCTTTTGAAGGAAGAAACTGACCTTGAACTGGAGGGTCCAGGTTTTTTTGCTCCTTGTTCCTCACAGCCTCCCTCATAAATTTGGTTGATCACAGTGTTCCCCAGTTCACACATCAGCTAAACGAGAAAAAGGAAGTAGAGAGGACAAAGACGGAAGACAGAGGCAGAAAGGGAAAATATGTAAAAGTCCAATTTGTAATGCAATGGAAGAATAAGCAAAACAACTGTGGTGAAGATAAAGCACAGTGCAGAAAGGACGAGTTGTAGGCAGATGTGTTGGGAGACACACACCTTGAGTAACTCAGGCTCCCAGGAGTCTAACGTCAGTGAACGCACTTTAGAGCAATGGACGCCTAAACTCCTGAAAGGAGAAAAAAGACAGAGATATAACATTATATACAGCAAGTGAACTGTATGAAAAGTTTGTTAATACAAGATTTTAGCACATTTTTACAATTCTCCCTGAGTTGTCTCAAGCTAGTGACAAACTTTTCTGTTTCTCTGCACTCCAGGGACTCCACAGGTCTCTTGAGCTGAGCTAAAAGGCTGGTGGTTCAATTCCTGGTCTTCCCATTTTGAAGTGTCCTTGGGCAAGACACTGAAGCCCTAGTTGCCCTTGGTGGTGAGACAGCAACTGACAGTGCCGCCATCAGTAAGACATTTCCCCACAGGGATTAATAAAGTATAATAAATTAAAATGTAGGGATGCTTTGAGTTGGTTAGATTCCTGAAACAACGTCATTAGTTAAAAATTATGCTTAAGTAATGGATCTGCTACTGGTCTTCCCTCATTCTCTCTGAACAAACACGCTCTTGGTGTAAAGTGCAGTCACCTGTGGATTCCTGAGCACTCAATGCATAGCAGCACACCCAGGTTGATGGAAGCCCAACAGGGAGCCGTCTGTCCGCAGTCACAGCACAGTTCATTGCCTGGCAGGCTCTGTACCCTCTGTAGAAGGCTTTCTCCCCCTCCCCGAATCCCTTTCTCTGCCCTCTCCCCCCTTTCTCTTGGTTCGCTGGCAGAGTCGATGCTGCTTGTCGAGGGCGAGGCTGTCCGGTCCAAGCGCTGCAGAAACACAGGGGACAGGTCAGAGATAGAGATTCTGCTCCAGGGACCAAATTCAAATGAAAAGAAATGAAATTACTCTATATGTACACAAGTGCACTCGTACCTCAGTGTAATAGTTGTCAGCAGTGTCTTTGTAAGCAGAGGCAATGCTTGCCTGGACTGCCTGGATCCAAGCCTGTCGCAGCTTCTCAGACTCAGCCTGGAGCATACAGCTCCTACAGGTTTCAGGAGAATCAGAATCAACTTTATTGGCCAGATGTGTTGGACACATGAGGAAATTGACTCTCAACGTGTATGTACATGCAATGAATATATTGACTTTATAGAAGACATTTATATAATGCTTTTAACTGTCTAATGTCAAACAGTCTGTGTGATTCAAAATGACGCAGCCAAGAATGTCTGGATTAATTAGCAAAGTAAATATCTGAAAAGATAAAGAGACACACATAAACACTTACTTAGTGGGTGAAACCACCTCGAAGCAGAACCTCCTCTCATTATCTTCACACGGCTTGACTGAGCACAGCCTCAGGTCTTCTACCACAACTGTCAAAGAGTCCTGTCATTGGCAGAGAGGACACTCTTGACAACTTTTCCCAGTTTACTGTATGCTACACAAAACAGATTAGCCTCACTGTAACTGGCAAGGAAGAACCAGTCGGTACATGGCTCCTTTCCTCTCTGCCAGTATGAAAGCTATTGCCTGAATGATTAGATTAGGAACTGTCGACTCTTCATTTCAGTGACAGAAAAATCTTTGCATTTTAACACAAAAAATAAAACATTTTTTATTTAAATTCACAAATTGTACCTTGAGTTTCTTTTGGTAGACTAGCTGGCTGTTCTGTATGGAAAACCACCTCCTGGATGGGGGAGAAGGTCTGATATTAGTCTCCATAAGTGAAACATGATCAATCAAAAGTGTATTAGCTGTGATAGGGAAAAACACTGTTCACCACAATGGCAACTAATAAATCTATAAATATGAGTGACTGCTGGAATAAGGCAAAGGTCAGTGTGGAGCATTAATCTTTAGGTTATGATTCATCCTACACAAGACCAAACTTCATCCAGAACCTTCTGAGAAATGTGTGATATTTTAAAATATTCTAATAAAATTTGACAAACCATCCTAATAAAATGCTGTCATAGCTAGAGTTCCCTGATTTCTCTTATTATCTAACTTCAATTAGACTTTTGAATTATAAGTTGACTCAGAATCTATTATGTACTCTCTCTTTATTTTTTACTTCTTTTTTTACCTGTTCCAGGTCTTGAACGCATTGCTGGCCCTCTTGAAGAGGTAGCCCTCCATGACCACACCATTTGGTGCATCCACATTGAATTCCAACTTGGGGTCATCATAGGAAAAGTCCTGTGGAGAGAAGACATATGTGACAAATGTTAAGGTTTGGCTTCTTTTTCATCGTGTGGTTAGTGGTTTCCAGCCAAACCAGTGCATTGATAGAGCTATGTTACCATGTTCCTGTGAATAAAGTATGTTCTGCTGCACTGCAGGAAAAACACTGGTGCCACCATCAAACACAACTAATGTCATCCTTTCAACTCTAAACACCATCAGTTTCACAGTGGCTCAGAAAAGAACGGCCTTAATGGAGCAATTGTATAAAGACCAGGTGAGGTGACGCCTTGGAGTCTGTCTGTGTTCCTTCTCTAAAATCTAGTCTCTCCACACCGACCATCTGTTCATTAGTTTAAGCCCATCTCAAATGGGGCGCCAAGACTAGTTTTCCCAAAACTACACCAACATCCCGTGGGCTACATTCGCTGTTATTGGGTGAGCGGCAAAGGTGAAGAGGTTACAGTTCTGTTTTAAGGGAAACAGGAAGATGTGCGCACTACATAAAGCAGTGCTAAAAGCTCTCATGAGGAGAGGAAAGTTTCAGATAAGGAATTTCATAATGAGTAAACAGAGAAATAAGAAAAAACAAGGAAGTGAAGAAGCAGGCTGAAGGGCAATTGGCAGTACAAAATTCAGCAAAGGTTGGGAGATAACTGATTACTTGAAGTCCACAGAATCTCCACACACACTTGAGGTCTAGTCATTATACAAATCCAACAGCCCTGTGCAGGTTTGCCAGAACTTACACGTTCAAGCATCACAAGTAACGACAGCATTGCAACTATTTGACAATATGAAATGAAAAAGACTAAGTGACTAAAGAAATGATTGACTGCATTTCTATATTTCCACTGTACAAATATTATGCCGATAATACTTTACAATACGGTACACAGAAATGTGCGTAGTTACTAGGAAACAAGTGAGGAACAGTTTGCATCATTCGTAAGTAGACTTCCCCAATAGCCTCTCATGTAGGACTCTACATTAGTTACTAGAAACCCGACACTACTGTATATCAGTGAATCATTAGTTAATGATTCATAATTATGTATATTAATTAAATCATAGTCCCCAACTTTCTTTATGACTCCTTCTTGATTACCTGTCATTCAAACACTGTAGGGCCCAAAACAGAAACTACTCATTCATTACTTATTACTTAATCATGTTACTTTTGTGAACTCTTAATACTCATACTGTACTGTACATCATACCGATTAGTAAGCCTACAGAAGTATTCCCTTAACTTTCTCTGTTGTCACTCAGTAGGCCCTCATTACTTCATGATTGTCAATTTCCCACCAAGGATCAATAAAGTCTTATAATTATCCTACATTTTGGTTTATATATCTGATTCTGAAAAGTAATTAGTAACTAAAGTTATCAAATAAATAAAGTAAAAAGTACAATACTTGTGTCTAAAATGCAGTGAAGTCAAAGTATGAAGTAGGAGAACATTTAAATACTCAAATAAACTACCTCAAATTTGTACTTAAGTAAATGTACTTAGTTACTTTCCACCTCTGCACATGACCATCGCTTTCCTGGAAAAGATCACAGAATAATTCCTTGTTCTTTTCAGAAAACCCCACTGCCTGTATAATTGCACACTGATGTCATGTACTTTGCGGCATTTTTACTTTGTTGAAAGTATCAAGGTTGTTTCAAGAATTACAACTAGTTCTTTTTTAATTTAATAACACCAGAAACTTCAGCTCAAACTGATCATCTTGGCTGCTTTGTGTAGCAACATGGTGGGATACTAGGACAAAAATGCCACAACAACCTGTGTGTTACAGGGTTTGTGTAAAAACATTCAGGTGATGTGTAGCTAAAATGGGATGGGACACAACACCTGTCTCCTGACTGGCTCAAAGCTTCAGCACCATGGCTGCCTGCTACATTTTACAAACAGGTCAACGGACAAAAAAAAGCTAATTTTCATCAAATGTGCAGAAAAGACACAGATTAAACAGAGTGGCATCAACGTAGTTGGTGGCAAATTGAAGAAAAAACATCATAGAATGAACAACAGACCTTTTAGAAAAGTGTCTCCAGAACAGTGCTCCTCTGTTGGAGGGAGGAAACAACACTCGTCTTGTGTCCAACACACCTTTTTATACTCACCTGGAGAAGCAACAGCCAATCAGATCATTGGTAGAAATCTACCCACCAATTATTTTGAAACAACAATCATCAACATCAGTGTGAAGAATTGATGTTTCTATTTACATAAAAAACGAAACATATTTGGATTTGTTGACACAAATTGTGTCATTCTGTGAATAAAAAGATAAATCAAATAATGGAGAAATCAAAGATCGAGAAAATAATTTAATCAGTGACCCCTGCATTTTTTAAAATTTCCTCATATTTAATTAGATTTTAATTTAATTGATTTGACTTCCTGACTTGTAATTACATTTTTCTTTTAATTTGCCACCCATCTCTACATGAAGAAACAACATGTTAGTATCTGACATATTTTCACTATAGTGTCTAATAGCATCAACTTCAGCCTAAATGATTGCATTGGAGCTCTTCTATTAAATAAATAATGTAAAAGCTTAAATGTAAAAATGACAGTTGTCTCCATGAGTGGGACCCACCTTTGAAAACAAAATCAGCTATATAAAACAGAGACATGATCAAATAATAAACGCTCCTCACCAGTTTATAGACCAGCCTGCGAAATATCTTCATCTTAACCATACGGGCATCCAACAGCATTTCGAATTCAATAAATAACGTAATAAGAGAAAAGCGAATCAGGCGGTGAGCATCTCTGCCTCTCAGGTGGTGAACTGGGAGCAGCAGACGGAGAGACGCTTACGCATCAGTCCAGATGAGCGCCGGTCCCCCGCTCGTGCCGCTCCTCTATACTCCCGCCACCTGCCGACCGGATCTGGCGCGAGAGCTCATTATCATACAGCTGTCCCGGAGTGCTCGTGCCCCGCTGACCCCGCGCGGCTGCCGGAGATCAAACGTTTCATTTCACTGCAGGCCGGACCGTGGCTTCCTCCCCGCCCCACACCGCGATTTAGGGCTCTCCTCTAACCCCCGCAGCTATTCTCCAACCCCGGGTTTCATCGTAGTTTTGAAGGAGACAGCTTTCCATCTGTCTGTGGTTCTGAACACTATTCCTGCTTAATCAAGCTGACATTATTGCTCCCCAAACACCAGCCCTGAGCCCCCCCTTCCCACCTTAAATTAGTCAGGACACTGGAAGAATGCAGCACAAGTGCCCAAAAGCACAGGGGGCTTTATCAAAATACACAGAGTACATTATAGGCCTGCTGCAGAACTGATCATTTTTGGATTAGACATGTCAGATACCTGTGGTACACAGATGCTGACTCAGAGAGATGAGTATTGCTGAGATAGCCTAATGTTGTAGTATACACCTAAAGATTTGGGCATCTCTTATCAACAACAGGTCAGGTATACAAATACAAACCAACACTTGACCAACACAGGAGGAATTACAGAGCCTGTAGGCTAGATGCTTACGTCTGTCCACCTGTAGTCAGTCTCTTCTGGGGTGTCATTTTTACCTGTATCCCATAGCAGAAGTGAAGAGAGAGCTGGGGGAGGAACAAGAGTCCCCAGCCTGAATTGTACCAGGGATGTAGGGATTACACTACATGTTCCTTTGACAACTAGGGACACCTCAGTAGCTGCCGTCCTTTATACACATTCACTGAAAGCCCTGGTCTTTCTGGTGGGCTACTCAAGCAATGTGAAACTGTTAAGGCTCACTAACTGTGACTTAACAGGCGAAGGTAACATTATATTAAATCCCTCAAATTCACACAAAGTGAATATAGCCTATAAAATATAGCCTATACTGATTTTAAAATGATCACTTTCTCATTTACCACAGTTTTTTTTTTACAGTACAATACTTAGTTTTCTCTCTGTTTTGTCTGTTTACCTCCCTCTGATTTCAAAACTTGTATAGCCAAAAACTGCAACAATGGAGGAGGAGAGAGCTGAGGTTACACTCCCCCTGGGAGCCACATTGAAGTCCTGCACACATAAAAAACTGCTGTGAAAGCACAGAGAGAGGCAAAAGACAGTGCATGTGAACTGCAGAGTGAGACTAGGCAACATAAAGATGGGGAGGGGGAAGCCGAAGCACTTACACATCTACCAAAACCAGGGACACTAAAGGCAAAGCACATACCGGAGGAAGAGAAGTGCAAGTACAGCACAGAGATGTAACAACAAAAGTCATTTCTCACAGCTGACTCGATCACTGATGGCTTTCATGTCAATGAGAATGTCATAAATCGCCCATTAAGATGTTTTTAACAGACACCAGTCTTTATCTTCCCGATCCAACTATTTTCATCATTTCTCTAATACTGTCATGTCATTCCCACTTCTGCACAGCTGTCAGTTTTTCATCTATCTGTAAACATTTGAAATGTTTTTATTGTTGAAAACGTCTTTAACATACAGTCTCTTGTATTTTATGTTCTCTGTTCCTCTCCTCCCAGTCAAAAATATCTTCCCCAGGTCTAATTTATCTTAAATTACGTTCATAGTGACACTATAATTTTCTTTCTCAGTATGACTACTGTAGTTACTTAATGAACTATTAATAAAGGATGCATACTATGTATAAATCACACACTCTGCCCTGTCATGGCGCTGTTTCCTGCACCTCTAAAAAAAACAGAAGTCAGTGTTCAGGTTCACAGCAAGTGAATATCTGTCTTCCTCTCTCTTCGAGATGGTTTAATAATAAGGAATGCTGTTCGACCCAACTCGACACAGCTTTCATATTTTCTAGTTAATTATTACCGTCTGGCTTTGATAATCATCTGACCACCTTCACAGATCGCCAGCTCCTCAAGAAGCTGGCGATCTGTGAAGCGACTTCCTTCTTTATCTGTCCTCTGCTCTTTGTCTTCTTCCCCCTGCTGTGCTGTGTAATGCCATCTGTTGACTTTGGCTGGAGCTGGCATCACGCACACTCAGCTCTCTCGACGCTCCAGTGACATACTGACCTCCCTGGCTCTGCAGTCACCAGAGCCTATGGTCGAGGACAACATCAGGGAACAGAGCCAGCTGTGTTCAGAGCATCTTACTACAGCACTGCTCCTGTGTGCTTATTTCACTGGATAAAAAGATTCCTTTGCTGACAAACAATGACTGGCAGGATTTGAAGACTCCAAACAACATTATGAAATAGCTGAGCCATTGATGGTCAGTTTTACAAAGCACAACACATGGTGATTTCATACATACTGTATAAAAGTGACATGTCATAGTAAAATGTCTCACCCTAACAGCTGAGATTTAGCCCTATAGTGTATTATACACTCGTCAGTCACTTTATTAGGTACACCTTGCTAGTACCAAGTCAGTGTAAAGGAATGGACATGGTCCGCGACAATACTCAGGTAGGCTGTGGCATTTAAAGGATGCTCAGTTAGTACTAAGGGGCCCAAAGCGTGCCAGGAAAATATCCCTCACACCATTACACACACCACCAGCAGCCTGAACCATTGATACAAGGCAGGATGGATCCGTGCTTTCATGCTGTTTACACCAAATTCTGACCCTGCCATCTGAATGACACAGCAAAAATCAAAACTCATCAGACTCTGCAACGTTTTCCAAATCTTCTACTGTCCAGTTTTGGTGAGCCCTTGTGAATTGCATCCTCAGTCTGATGTGCTTAGCTGACAGGAGTGGGACCCGATATGGTCTTCTGCCACTGTATCCTGTTTGAACTTCAGCAGATGGTCTTGACCATGTCTACATGCCTAAAAGCACGGAGTTGCTGCCATTTGTTTGGTGGATTAGATATCTGCATTAAAGAGCAGTTGAACAGATGTACCTAATAAAGTGGCTGGTCAGTGAACGACAGTGTAGTGACATATTGAATGTTGCATGATGTAAAACAAACAGATGCAGCAACGGATTAGCTGATCAGCATCAAATCAACTGTAGGATTAAAAGGGTCACAAGAACGAGGGAGAAATAAACATTTCTTGCATAGAATGAGTAGGCATAAATTACAGCTAAGGACAGAGAAAGAGTTAAAAAAATTGGGACAGCAAGAAGAGGAAAGAATAATAAAGCAGGCACGCTGTGTTATAAAGTATTAAGAAGATCTATGGTTCACTTTAGAACAAAATAATAACGGGAACTATTGCTTGAACACACACACATACACACACACAAGACATCATAACAAGGATGCTATTTTTATGCTTCTGCTTTGACAATTATATATTAACTGGCTTGCTGGCGTGTTGACAAGCCCTTGGGTTACATTTTGAGATGAAACAAACTGGAACAGCAAAAATAGCAGGAGGCTTATTTGGGAAAGCAAAGTTCTTCAGAAAGAGGGAGAGGTATGGGCAGCGGAGAGGGAGGTGTGTGGTAAATGTGAGCGATGGAGAAAAACAAAAAATACAGGAAAATAAGAGAGATCTGGACTGAGAGATCTAAAACTGCATCAAAAGAGAGTCAAAATTAGACTTGGTTTAGACAATGAAGGTTCGTTAGATGAGTACAAACAAGGTGGAGAAAGGAGCGACTGATGCACTTGATGGACACAGTGTCATGACAAGTAATGAAACAGGCAAACTTCAGTTATCCTAAAGACAAGATACCAAAATAAAAGCATAAAACCACTGGGCACAGACAGGCTCATGCTGGTTCACCCACACCAGCAGGAACAGACAGACGCCACTTAACAAGCAGCAGTTAATGGACAATGTTTTGTCTGCTGTGTCCGGTGATGCTTCCAGACAAACAATGACATACACGTCCCTCTTGCACACACACATTCACCCTTTAAAAGATAAAGGGATCGCTCTGTATGCACACAAACACAAACCCTCTTACACTAGAACAACCAGAACACCATACAATCTATTGATTCCTGCAATAGAAGCAGCATGTGATGACCATAAAACTGCTGTCCATACATCAGTCACTCAATCTGTTCTACGCTGTTTAACAGCTACCACACAAACACACACACAGATTGGTAACCAGGCATCTGCTCATCCACATTTTATGAGGTACAAAGTTGAAATTGGCGCTTAATAGTTTAATGTAAATACAGGAGCATTCTGACCAGGAAATGTAGTCAGAAAACTGACAAATTAAGTATTAAACATATAAAAATGGTCAAAAGTAAAAATATACTAACCTGGTAGAAAATGTTTATAATAAGTTTTAAACTTAAAGCTTTTGGCTTTGTACTGGCTACATGGTTGAAATGTATTATTTATTTGATGACAGGTATTGTGAGCTAGATTAACTGTCACTCAGACTGAAATTCCAAGGACTACACCTGACTCTAGTGCCAGTGCATATAAGGTAAAAACTTGGCCCAGATGCTGTCATACCTCTCCTCAACCATCATACAATGCAACTTTCCATCCACTATTTCAAAACCTTTTGGATGTTTTGCACCGTAGCACAGTTAATTTTGATCCAGGAAGATCTACCTAACACATGCTAACTGCAGTCTGTGGATAAATACTGTCTGAGATAGAAAGCAAAATATAAACTCACCTGCATCAGAGTCTGGAGGTAGAAGAACGGGATCAGCCAAGGGCACATAAGAAAAACAGAGGGAGAGAAATATATTAACAAACAACAGATCAGGACTCTTACTACACTCAGTGTAAATGTGCTAATGTGACACATCATGTTTAATCAGTGTCATCATCCAAAAGTTCTTTAGACATCGGTATGTAGTAATTAGCTTCTCCTTTAACACACAGCGCCTTGAGGAAACTGCTGTTCTTTATTTCAGGGAAAGGCCCTTCTGTCGGTGACTTTTTATATAGAGGAATTTATATATGAATTGTGTTTACCTTGTTGTTTAAGCCTATAATAGTCAGAAATAAAGTCAGGAGGCATCATTCAAGTTTTCAGAATAAAGACGGAGGGTTGCTGAAAGGCCATTATGTCACGCTCAAAGCTGTGCACCATGCCTGGCAACATGCCTCCACTTAAATGAACCAGAGGGAAGAGCTAAGTCGAGCAGAAAAACAGCTATGCTCTTGGCATCCCTTCAGGTAACAGATGGATGATTTCTGTGCATCTGTGCATGAGCATGAGTGTTGGGCAAGGCAAAAGTTTGAAAAAACAGTTTTTATTAAGCTAAGCAACCCATAAAATAAATATATCAAACTGTCTTTATGGCTTTACAACTTTAAAAACTTAATTGGAGCTGGAATAAACAAATACATTCAACAAGATATTACGATAATTCAAAGCTTCCATGGAAATCCTTTTTGCAAATAATATATTTGATGCTAACATAAGATGAATAATCCTGACATCACTGTATATTTCAGTACTAAGGGGGAAGGTACAGTATTTTGTCATCTAGTTTGACAACTTTCATAATCAGCAGTTAGCTAACTGTGTAGCAAACAAAGAGTCTGGCTGTGTGTAGATGACGAGAGGAGGTGTTGTTGTCTCACTCTCTGCTGGATGAGGGCGTGTTTGTGTTCCATCTCCCGCTTCTCTATGGCCGAGTCGATGACCAGCTGGTCCAGCTGCACAGAACAGGAGACATCAGTGTCACTGAGGCAGGTACATGAAACTGTGAGCTACTGGAGAAGTTGTTGGATTTTGTGGTACTAAACCTCAATAAATCATCTAGAGCAGTGGTCCCCAACCCCCGGGCCGCGGACCGGTACCGGTCCGTGGATCAATTGGTACCGGGCCGCACAAGAAATTATTAATTATTTCTGTTTTATTTATTATCTGAGTATGAACGATCTTTTATTTTGAAAAATGACCGTATTCTCTCGGTTACATCTTGGTCACTTGAGCGCCAAAACTGGCTTACTTGTGGACATATTCAGCCTGCTCAATGAACTCAATCTGTCACTTCAGGGGAAAATGACAACTGTCTTCAAGTTGGCAGATAAAGTAGCTGCATTTAAAGCCAAACTGGATTTGTGGGGACGGCGCGTCAACAGAGGCATTTTGGACATGTTTCAAACATGAGACTTTGGGTGAGACTGAGCCTGAGTCTTCATTCTCCCAGCTGGTGCACGATCACATGTCTTTGCTTTTAAAAGAGTTCGAGCGCTACTTCCCAACCACAAAGGACCCACGAACTGCCAAGGAAGGGATCCGCAACCCATTTGTCAACAAACCAGGTGAATCCAGCAGGTCTGTGCAAGAAGAAGATCAACTGCTGGAGATCGCAAATGATGGCGGCCTTAAAAGTATGTTC
>NW_018127898.1:2729252-2739143 GCF_001952655.1 Monopterus albus | reverse complement strand
CCCCGAGCCGCGGTCAAATTGTCAAGCGTTGACCGGTCCGCAGTGATAAAAAGGTTGGGGACCACTGATCTAGAGGATAAAATTCATAATAAAGTTAGAAACAGGACATTTTTCAAGATATTTTACAGCAGTAAATGGGAAAAAAAGTCAAATAACCTATAAGTACAATTCCAATAATGACTCCAACATTAGGTTAAATTAGAGCGAGAACAACAAACAGAGTACAGTAGTTCAGTTATTCCAATGTGTATTTACTGTCCATACTGCACTTTAACAGTAAGTCTTGTGTGTTTGAATACATGTGTGTGTGTGCACATTTACATTTTCTTGTCTGAGATGTGCATGAGATTCTGTGTTATTCGGGTTTGTTAGTTTTGTCTTACCTGCGCAGCCAATTTTTTCATATAGGGGTCAATCTCATCCAAGATGTTAAAGCCTTGCTGGAACAGAGTGTACTGGGCTCGCATAAAGGACAGCATCTGCACCATAAACAGGAAGACAACAATGATGACCCCGTTACTAATTCTACACAGAACACACCACAGGGATATATATATATATAGAAGTGGAATGAAATTTATTGGATATTTCAAACTTTTTTAACAAATAAAAAACTGAATAATTGGGCGTGCAAAATTATTCAGCCCCTTTACTTTCAGTGCAGCAAACTCTCTCCAGAAGTTCAGTGAGGATCTCTGAATGATCCAATGTTGACCTAAATGACTAATGATGATAAATAGAATCCACCTGTGTGTAATCAAGTCTCCGTATAAATGCACCTGCACTGTGATAGTCTCAGAGGTCCGTTTAAAGTGCAGAGAGCATCATGAAGAACAAGGAACACACCAGGCAGGTCTGAGATACTGTTGTGGAGAAGTTTAAAGCCGGATTTGGATATAAAAAGATTTCCCAAGCTTTAAACATCCCAAGGAGCACTGTGCAAGCGATAATATTGAAATGGAAGGAGTATCAGACCACTGCAAATCTACCAAGACCTGGCCGTCCCTCTAAACTTTCAGCTCATACAAGGAGAAGACTGATCAGAGATGCAGCCAAGAGGCCCATGATCACTCTGGATGCACTGCAGAGATCTACAGCTGAGGTGGGAGACTCTGTCCATAGGACAACAATCAGTCGTATACTGCACAAATCTGGCCTTTATGGAAGAGTGGCAAGAAGAAAGCCATTTCTTAAAGATATCCATAAAAAGTGTCGTTTAAAGTTTGCCACAAGCCACCTGGGAGACACACCAAACATGTGGAAGAAGGTGCTCTGGTCAGATGAAACCAAAATCGAACTTTTTGGCAACAATGCAAAACGTTATGTTTGGCGTAAAAGCAACACAGCTCATCACCCTGAACACACCATCCCCTCTGTCAAACATGGTGGTGGCAGCATCCTGGTTTGGGCCTGCTTTTCTTCAGCAGGGACAGGGAAGATGGTTAAAATTGATGGGAAGATGGCTGGAGCCAAATACAGGACCATTCTGGAAGGAAACCTGATGGTGTCTGCAAAAGACCTGAGACTGGGACGGAGATTTGTCTTCCCACAAGACAATGATCCAAAACATAAAGCAAAATCTACATTGGAATGGTTCACAAATAAACATATCCAGGTGTTAGAATGGCCAAGTCAAAGTCCAGACCTGAATCCAATCGAGAATCTGTGGGAAGAACTGAAAACTGCTGTTCACAAACGCTCTCTATCCAACCTCACTGAGCTCGAGCTGTTTTGCAAGGCGGAATGGGCAAAAATTTCAGTCTCTTGATGTGCAAAACTGATAGAGACATACCCCAAGTGACTTACAGCTGTAATCGCAGCAAAAGGTGGCGCTACAAAGTATTAACTTAAGGGGGCTGAATAATTTTGCACGGCCAATTTTTCAGTTTTTTATTTGTTAAAAACGTTTGAAATATCCAATAAATTTCGTTCTACTTCATGATTGTGTCCCACTTGTTGTTGATTCTTCACAAAAAATTACAGTTTTATATCTTTATGTTTGAAGCCTGAAATGTGGCAAAAGGTCGCAAAGTTCAAGGGGGCCGAATACTTTCGCAAGGCACTGTATATATACAGTATTCAAAGGAAGGAGACACCATGCCCCCTCTGGGGCAAAGGGTCAGTGGGAAGGATTTGGAAATTTACTGAACTCAAACACCTGAATAACTGCAACATATATAATGATTGAAATTAAAAAGATAAATCAGGGCCACTTACTGCATCCAGGATTTCAAACTTCTTCTTAGCCTGAAGCACATTAATCTGCCAAGAGCAAAATGTAGATTTTAGGCTGCATGTCAGAGAAGTGATCTTATTTAATATAGTCATTTAAAAGAAATCTACAGTCTCAAGTGCTGCCTCCTCTGCAAGGAGAACCAAGAGTTGTCACGTACTGTATTTAGCTGCAGCAGCTGTTGAATGCCAGCAGTGCCACCTAGTGGACAACAATGGTAATATATTCTGAAGTTTGTGCCTGTGTGTGTGATTCACCTGTAGCACATAGTCCAGTGCCAGGTGCCTGAAGGCTTTGCGGCTGAGGATGAGAGCCTGAGTGGCTTCCTCCGCCTCGTGGACCTTGTTCCTGGGTGCTTGAGCGTTTTTCACCTGGGCCAGCTCCATGTCCTCGCGCACCCGGTCAAACTGCTTCTTAGTGTCCTTGAATTTACGCACATCCCTGGTGGAAATGAAGAGGGACAGAGTCAGTGCAAGATCTACAACATTTTCTGTATAGTGTGGTTGAAAAATGCATTTCTAAAAGACTGACAAGGTCTTCTAAAAGCTAAATTACAAATATAACTTCTATAAATGTGGAGAAATCTACAGACCTGAGCTGTTCACATATAGTACAACACATGAGGTAACCATTTCCATTTTAGACCTTTATCTTATGGACTTGATGTAGTGATTAATACCATACTCGAGTACATATTGATGGGCCACCTGTCCATTGTATTAAAACAGTCACTAAGCACAATTCCCCATAAGAAGTCCGTTTTTATTATTGCACCAGTCTCTATCCAGATGTTCATACTGTGTCTTTCTTTATAGACGCAGGATGAAGCTACTTACTTAACTGTATTAACTGCGATGAGGTACTCACTCTTTAATGAAGGTGTGAAGCTGCTGCTTGATTGACCGCTGAGCCTGGTCAAACAAAATCTGTGGGCAGAGGAGATGAGACAGTTAGAAATGTTGCTACATCTCACCACAAGATGGCAGTATGAAATCTTCCACATTATTAGTGCGACAGATTATCACACAGGCAGAGAAGAGGGATGTGGGCAAATATGTGTACACACTCAGCTGCTGCCTCAACAAGATTTCAGACCCTTAAAGGATTCCAGATTTCTCTTCCCATTAAAGGTGGAATTCCCACTCCTCCTCTTCTTCCTCTTCTCTTTCACTATGCATTTTCCCTTCATTTCTCATGCGTAGTGAGCAAATGTTTTCTCCATTTGGACAAGGACTTTTATTTTTCTGTTTCTATATCTCAGTTGAAGAATGATGAACACAGAGTGACTGATGGTAAACAAACCATTTGTCTTTGATAATAAAACATTTAGCTGATGTAATCGTGTGTAAGGACAATGAGAATACATCGGTGAATGCCTCAGCGCAGACAAATCAGAATTGTACTTGAGGCTAGATCGTGATATAACCACATATACACACAATGTATATAACAATCACAGTTGGCAGCCTGTGGATTTTATTTTCTATAGCAGTCCCTAGCTATTAAACATACGGACTGAGGATTGCAGGCTTAGTTTGTGTGGGCTGATATCACTCATGTTGTGTGTTTACACAGTCACACTGTGGGAATGCAACTTCCTTTTGGGGACAAAAAACAAGTCCCTCAAATTTCAGAGTGGTGACTTTAAGGTTAGCACAATGAAGCAAAAAGAAAAAAAGAATAATATAGTTGAAATGTAATCATTTACAACTTATTCAACCCAGTTCCTGTATCAACAGAGGTCCACTTTTTCTATCTTCTATAACAATAACAGTGGATGTCCGTTAGATGATGACATGTTAACAGCTTTGTAAATTCCCATAATTGCTTAAATGGTACACATAAATTATTTTATTCCGCTAGACAAACAAAAATGTCTTTAAGTGCAATTCAATGTAATATGAAGAATCAAGTTGCCAATAATTAATGAAAGATGAATAAATATTTACTTGGATTTAAATGAAACAAAACAATCTGAGAGCATTGTGTCTGTTTTCCTGATACTTAATACCAAACTAGAAATGAATTATTCAAAAATGATGATGAAACCATAAAGACCTATATTGTATTATTATGTATTTTGGAAACACACATCACACCACCCAAAGGGGTTTGCTTCTGTGATCACAGTACTGAAAGATAGCAAACAAACTACAAACTTGGTTATCCAGTATCTAACTATACCAAATGTGTCCTGGGACTTTAGCTCATTTGTGGTTTGCGAAATGGGGGTTTGGTACTTTCCAGGGTGGTGTAACCTACCTGCCAGTTCCACAGAAAATTAAAAATTAAAAGTTCCATCAGAAAGACATTGGGCCCATGTACACTAATCCAAATGCTCTACCCAAACCTGCTCTGGATTATGGTGACCCAGGCATGACCCAACCTCCAGTACGCTCAGTTTCCCAGCTTCTAAGATCCTCCTTGTCTGTTACTGGTGATATTAAACTCTACGCACATACACCCTGTTGATATTAGAGTTACGCTATGGTTAAATGGAGAAAATACAATCTCTCAACATCTGTTCAAAACCACATTGATATGATTGTGAATTGGTTAATATTTATGGTAGGACTACATTTGAAAGTAAAAATATTTGCCTATTGTGTGATTTAGTGGGAGACTCGTTTTCCCAGTTTAATGCCTTCTTTTGTGTGAGACGAGTGCTGAAGAGGTGAAGAAACAGGCATCAGTGGGTGGTCGAACAAAGACAGATTTCCTTTCACTATGTCTTTCCCTCCCCTCCCTCCATCCCTCCATTCATACCGTCTGCCAGACAAGCTATTAGTGTAATTCCTGGGTGTTAGAGTGGAGCAGTGGGTAAGTGAGGGGGGAGCAGGAGAATCGGATGGATGGAAAGATGGAAGGGCAGAGGAGAAGAGACAGCTGGTGACAAAAACAAAAATGGAAACCAGCCTGTAAAACATCACCAAAAGCTGTACTGTCTAGAATTTTTTTAAAATTGTGGGTTATGTGATAAGACCAAAAGCAAACAAAAACGATTTTTTGTAAAAATGTCAGTAAACAACAATGAGCCATTAGAGAAAAAGAAGGGAGACGAATCTATTGGATTGATGCAGCTAACGAATCCAAGTGTGCCACTCTTTGATTTGATTTATCAAGCTTGGGATTTGACAGTCTTGACCTTGGTGAAGTGGAACAGAGTCAGAAAACAGGGAGCATGAATGAAAAATATGGAGGGTAAATATGATAAATTAGAGAGGAAGAGTGAAGATCGACACTTTGCTTATAGCAGTCAGTGTGGAGCCTGTGACTTACAGCACAGGTCCATTCAACCAACACTGATTAATCTTCAGGCACATAAGTCAAGTTAATGTTAAACTTCAAAAGCCTCAGTTGTTATCAGACCAAATGCCACTGAAATGGGCAACACTGTGAAGAACAGTCAATGAATCTAAGGCTGTACTTTAATGCTGCAGTTGTGTCCTGGTACTAGCTGTTTGTCGCGTCCTTTTTCTTTTGACTGTATAGTTATTCTTTTCTCCTGCTCACTTCTGCTTTCCCTCCTTCATCTTTTCAAATCCTATTTTCACTTGTCTTTCCCACACACAGACAGTACAATCATCCACAGATATGGACATGGAAACACCTTGAGGCACTACACACTCCCACATGCTGCCTCGTCATGGTCGTAATCTCACAACTGTAAACATTAATAATATCTTTTTAAAGGTAGATTAGCTTTTGGATTTTCCACACATGTATTAGTGTCTCAGATGCCCAAAGGGAGAGATTTCTTAACCACACTTAGTCATGAGGAGAAATCACTGTGGAGACGTGAATAAAACCTGTTTGTGTGTGTTTTGTCAGCATGTCAATGTTGGTGCGTTTTAGCTGCCTTACACATCTGGTGAAGCATGTGGTTTGAATCAGACACACATGTGCACAGGCCAGCGTGGACAGATTCACTGTCACCGAGTGAGGTCATAGTTAAACTGTGTGTCTAGGTTTGTGTGTGTGTTGTTTAACACTGGGCCCAGGACGGGCTGAATATCTGAAAGGCGTTAATGTGCTGAGATGACCTGGGCACATCCGAGCACAGCTCTATCTCAACCTCTTTCTAAAACTAGTGTGTGTGAGAAACTCTTACCGTGTGGTAGTTGACGATCTCCTGGAGGCTTTCTCCTTGACAACACACACACATGCACACACCATGTAAGGATACAGGCCTCTATATGAACAGGTTTTCTAAACTCTGTACTGTTCACAAAATCTATATTTATGAGTACAAAACTAAGACTCTGATTCCAGTTATGTAGACAACCAGCATAAACATCTCCTGTTTGCAAGTGGTCAAACCCCTCATGCTTACAGCAGCTGGACGACTCGGTGTCTGGACAACACTGTTTATACTGCTCTACTGTTAGTACTCATATGGCGACTCACTGGAATGCCGTTGCACAGAGAGACGAGCGATCGTTTGTCAAACATTCCTTGGTGCATTTAAGATGCGAACTCAGTTTTCCAGACTACGTCACTTCCACTCACCGATATCATCTCCTCCTTCTTGCACTGCTGGGACAGGTCCTTGATGCCGTTAACAAACAGCTTGTTGGCACTGACATAGGCCCTGCCGGCCTCAATCATGCCACCACACAGCTTCACCAGCTAGTGGGGGAGAACATAAAAATCATCACTTTAAATATCCAACAAGAACATCATCTATTTAAAGTGTCACTTGTGCACAATGCAAAGCAGGGATATTAATAGTCACAGTGATGACGTAAATCAAACAAGGCTTAAAAGAACTGTTAGAAATTAGAGAAATGCACACAATGACAGCCAGGGTATATGGCCTTATAACTGCCATGATCGCCCCAAACTTCCCGTTTTGGACTTTTATTTTGAAGATGTATCCTGCCCCAGCTTTACTCTGGCATCATTTACCTCAATTAGATATGCCTGCTGCTCGCTGCTGCCTTTATATTCACCTCACCTCCCCTCAGTTCATCGCTGGTTTGTGTTGTTGTTGTGTGTTGTCCCTGTGTTCCTGCAGTTATAGCTCACATTTGTACTGCCACCTGCTTTCGCCTCAGAGACTCTCCCATGTCTGTTTCCCTGCATCTTGTTTTCTCCATTTGGACTCTGGTATTTATCGACGTTGTATTTTTCACATTTTAGTTTCCTCACATTTCTGGTTCACCAAGCTTGTTAGTTCACCACTCCCTCGGTGTCGGTATCTTTTGTGGCTGGTTATTCTTGACTGCTTAGGGTTTGTGCATTTTTGTGCATTATTAGTCGTGCATTTGCTTGTTGGTTTTCTTTGCTTTGTTCAGTTACCTTCCACCCTCTTGTAGGACTGTAACCTGTGGTAGAGGTAGGGTTTAGGAATTTAACTGGATGCATCATGTTCTGCCTCTATCTTGCAGTCACCAGACAGCCTACTATTGAAAGTGGGTACCTGAGATCTGTTAAAGGAATAGCTCAACATTGTGGAAAATCTGCTTATTTGTTTTCTGGAGAAGAAGAGTTAGAGAAGAAAATAAATATGATTCTCATGCCTCCCCATTAAAGATACTGGTTGTCCTAACTTTTAACATAAAGACTGGAAACTGGGAACCAGCTAGGTAAGCTATGTCTAATGCGAACAAAATTAGCTTACCGGTAGATCTAAGGCTCACTCATTAACACATTATATCCATCCATCCATTATCTATACCACTTATTTTGTAGAGGGTTGCGGGGGGGACCGATCCCAGCTGTCATTAGGCAAGAGGCAGGGCTGACATAGAGACAACCACTCAGCTCACATTCACACCTACCAGGTAATTTAGAGTTACCATTTAACCTAACTAGCATGTCTTTGGACTGTGGGAGGAGGCCAGAGTACCCGGAGGAGACCCACACAGGCATGGGGAGAACATGCCAACTCCACACAGAAAGGCCCTGGTCAGCCATGAAGTTCAAACCCAGAACCTTCTTGTCATGAGGGACCAGTGCCAACTACTGCACTACTGTGCCACTGACACATTAAATCATCTTTGTTTAATATGTACAAACTCAGGACTGGATGAACGACTGCACTAAAAGTAGATGGCACATACCCCCAGCTTTATGGAAGGCTATGTGCTGGACTATTTTGAACTTAAGTTTTCTTTGGATGGAGCCAGGCTAGCTGTATCTCACTACTTCCAGTCTTTATGTGAAGTTAGGTGGCAGTTCGCTAGAGCGTTCTCAGTTTAATTCTTCGCCATGACAGCAAATAAGCATATTTGCCGAGATGTCAAATTATTCCTCTGCAGAAAGCTAGGGAATGAAAAACAGAATCACTACATGATGTCATGAGTGTGTGTTTGAGTTATACATAAAATAATGCAACGTATATGTTAGTTACAAAATGTGGGACCACTGCAGAATAATGCATAAATTTCAACTGATAATTTAGGCAGTCAAAAAGAATTACCAGTGTGTAGAATGTAGCACATATGGAGAGAGTTTGTACACAGACAGAAGAGAGCAAAACCTAACTGTAAACGTGTATATTACCAGGTGCAGACAGTTCACAGCCATGGTACATACTCATTTAACCACCAGATGAACTGGCAACCACTACACATTCCCACTTTAAGGGTAATATGATAAGGTACAGAGTGGTACACTGTCATTATCAATGTACTGACACAGCTGTGTGTGCTGCAGAATGTGGGGGTGGGTGGGTGTGTGTGTGTGTGTGTGGGGGGGGGTTATATAAAAGAGAGAGTGCTGCAAAAACCTTTAATTATCTCATTTGGTGCTGTGAGTATGGTTTACTGGATGGCTAACAGTAAGGCTTTGATGCAGTACAGCCCAGAGATGAGAAACTAAAGAGTGAGGACCTATAACTACAAAATCTATGACAGCATGAGTACAACACAACAGTTGTAATGTATACTGTATGTGAGCATTGCTGAAATGAGCTGCTGTGTCTGTATGATTCCCAACATGACTGACAATGTTAGGACTCCTCACACAGCACAAGGCAGTATGAGGTCAGCTCTGCTGCTGCTCCCAGCCTGGTCTGACAACCTGTCAACAATTTAGCTAATTTAGGGAATCTGATTTCACTGTGTGCTCCACTGATTCCCCAGGGTCTGAACAGGGCCATCAGAGGTACTGGCCATGCATCAGGATTTGTTGATAAATGGGTTGGAAGAACCACAGAAGTCCACTCTGAGTCAAATGTCACATCTGGTACCACAGGACAAACCGTGCCATGTCAATTTACTGAGAAAATCACAGTGTAAAATAGAGGTCCTGCTGGTCAGTGAGGTGTAGAATGGCCATTTGGAACTTTTTGCAAACGATGAATGGTCCATAACACTGGCAGTCTTGCTAGTTGTTGATTTACAAAGAAGAACTAGATAACAAGCACAAAAAGGGAAAACTTGACTTTTGCAGAAGTACACTCAACAATAAAATCAGATAACAAGCCAAGCCACATTCTGCTATTGTTCATCAATATGCTGAAAATCTAGCTAGCAGGGACTGAGTCCATTATAATGGACAGCACACTGGTTAGAACAGTTACAATAACAGTAGGCAGGTTCAGCTGTCATCAGTCTTACAAATGTCCTCCTCTAGGAGGAGGCTGCCTGACCATCCCTCAGGCAGCTTCAGAGGATCCTGAGCAGAGCAGCCTGAGGAGGACCCCTGCTGAA
>NW_018127898.1:2722234-2729236 GCF_001952655.1 Monopterus albus | reverse complement strand
ATGGAGGCCTTTCTCCCTGACCATGGTGGAGCTCCACGTCCAAAACAGGGTTCTGAGCTGTTGAGGGCAGAAGTAATCTGTAGCTATTTTAATGTGTGTGTGTGTGTGTGTGTGTGTGTGTTTATGTGTGATATGGCAAACTGTCGCCTGCTGGATTGCTACTTTAAGAGTGGGAGTTGTACATAAGTGGACTTAGTGATAAACCTAAGATAGACTGCAACGTCAAGAACATGTCACAGTCATCTACAGCTTATTCTTCACTTTAACAGACCTGCTTTCACTATCCTATTTTTTATTAACCACAAGCTGCAAAAGTGACCTTGGCTTGTGCAGCAGAAAGTATTAGAATACATCTAATATCAATTGTTGATGTGAAGAAGCAGTGTTGCAAACATGTGAAGTGCATAAGAGAAAAAACATCTTTCAAATACATGACTAATGAGAGAGTGTTGGCAGACAAAAAAGGTGTAGCCACTGTGTAACTACATTAGCAGCACCTCATCCTCTAAATGCTCTCTGACTTAAAAGTCTATTTGTTTATGTGAAGAGGCAATATCTCAGCACACAGATTCCCTAGAGACAGTCAGCCATCCACTCCTGCAGGTCTTCCATACTTAGAGCCATCTTAATAAGTAATGAGATCTGTCTGCGATGCAGCTAAAAAATCTGTTCACATTTTCTTGTTTGCCTTTGAATAATAATTATTATTATTTGAGGCAGGGGCTGATAGTAACTAATCCGTTTTATTTCTTCACCCACTCATTTCTGCTAGCACAATGTAGAATATTGACAGACTGATAGATCTACGAAAGGTTACATAGTGTGAAAACTATGAACACGCTACATACGTATGTATCAATAAATACAACTTTTGTCTTTTCTGTCATTGTGGTTTTAGAAATTACACTCTTGTTACTGTATTGCATGCAGTGGTTACATTGGCCAACAAAGGTCAAAGATCAAAACAAAACAAAGGTCAAAACCTCACAAGCTCAGATAACAGGGAACTACACTGTGCGATGCTTCCATACAGAATATAAAGATGCCTCTGTGATATTAATCAGTGTTTGTTCAGCAGTTTTTTTTGGTTTAAATAGCTTTGACATTTAGAGAGAGTGAGAGAGCAATAGACAGGCACATGAAAAGAGGAACAGTTACAGAGACACAGGCAAATACACAGACAGGTGAATAAGCTGTGTGATCAGCTTATTTCTACAACACATACATGTAGAAATTCCCAGCGGTGCTGTACAAACTGGCTCAGCGACAATGCTTATGTTGCTAGCAGCTAATGTTATGTTTTAGAGGATCAGATTGTTGTTTTTTTAAACAGTCTTGGTAGCAGGACTTGTGTGCTGATATTTCACTAGCTAAATAGGCTGTCTGTCTTTATCTGATCATGACACGACAGTCATATTATTGTACAGTTTGGGAAAATTCCCGAAATGTTTATTACATACTGTAACCTGGGGTTCTTTGAGTATAGAAGAAGCTAGGGTTCATACCTTGTCAAGCTTGGCTTCAATCTCCACCACGTCTGTCTCGACATCATCAATGCCAGCCCTGCAGAGAGAACACAAAACCACACAGTCAATCAGGTCTGATCTTCAGTAATTCACCAGAAGGAAGTCCAGAAGTCTTTTTTGAGAGAAATAACCACAAATGAACCTTAAAACCAAAACAGTCACAGTCAGAACAAGATTCCAGTTCTTGTTTTGGAGAAATTCCTTAGTGGTAAGCCACAATGTCAAAGTGACTAATAGCAAGTAACCAAAGATTATATAATTTAGGTTTACGATGACTGTGTCTTGACATTAAAAAGAAAGAAGAAAAAAATAGGAATAAAATTGACGTTAAAGATGCAACCATGATATAAAAAACAAGATATAAAGGTCAAACTGACAGTGTAAAGTCAAATGAATACTACACTGTATTTCTGTGTACTCGAATACAAGACACAAAATCCTCCCACATTAAATGAAACTGCAATCAGTCACCACACATCACAGACTTCAACATTAATCTTGATGACGGGATCGACAAAGACATCACTGTGGAAGATTAGTGGCCACGGCTGAGCTGGAAAATCAATGAATGACATCATGCAGAAACGTAGACTGTCCTTTAAGATAAGGTGAGCTCTTAAAAAGTTTACCAGCAGCTTTGCATTTCATAACAACAAAAAAGAAGCAATGTTTTATTGTTCGTGTACATTAAATATGAAGCTAACAGGACTTAATGGCCCTCAGCAGGGTGTGTGTATGTACAGTATGTGTGAAGCCTTTACCATCCTGCCTGCCCCTTCTTCCATTAGCATGCAAGTACACTCACAATTACCCACATGCACATACAGCCATTGATCACATTTACGGGATCAATCATTATGACTTACAAGGTTGTGTTTGGTGTCTTACTATGTCAAATTGTATTTTTTATTTCTCTGATACACACACGCACCACTATACACATATAAACAGCTCACTAAACCATCTTAAAAGAAATTCTATAAAAGATAAGTAAGACAGTGAATATCTCCTTAAATTAATTTAAAACATCTCTGAGCTCGTGAAGTGCTGTGATCGAGCCAAGAATCAGCGTCACACCCTGCTTGTGCTGGAACATGTCGACCATAACCCAGACAACATGGGAGAAGATGATCTCATCATGTGATCTCAACCCCACCCTCACCCTGGGCTCTCTCACACGACATAACATCCTGACAGCTGATCGTATACGTCATAGCAAAGATTGTGTGTAGAGCTGGAACAGACATATAAAAAATAAAGAACAACACCTGCCTTTCAAATTTATATTACAAAGGTCATGACTTGGTCTGTTTCTGTTTAAGAGGGGAAGTAAGCAGACAGGGAGGAGCTGGGATGTCAGCTTTACCACCTGCTTCAGAGGACAACATTCCCAGAATTCCCCTCTGCTCCCGCTCTACTATAGATGCTGATTCTTCCCCTGTGTCTGTCTTCTACTTGTCCATCTCCCACCCAGAATGCACACTGTTTATACAGACTTCAATTTGCTCTAACACAACATGACACTGACACAACAAGGAGGCGTGTGTGTGTGTGTGGTCTGCACAGAAGGCTGATTTATATTGTTTTAATGAGAAAGATGGAAAACAGGTGAGAGGAGCCCAGACCTTGCATTAAGTTATTTTTGTAATTTGCTGCACTTGAGTATTGTTACTGCAAATTTGACTGCATGCAGTCCAATCCGCCAGTGTAGCTTACAGCGTCTGCCCCGTTTGCTGCATATAAATTTGAAATACAACACAAACACCGCTCACAAGCTGTGAGCCATGTGCTCTATTATGTCACTATGAACCTAAGAATTTCTTTTTAAGAAATTTTATTTTTGTTTGTTGACATTTCAAAGCACAAAATGGGGTTGACATGGACAACATTAGTTGTACAGGAAAAAAGACCTTTGATCATGTAAGCAATGGGGCACAGCCTATATCAGCACATACAGTATATGTAGTCAAATTTTCCAGTGTTTTACATAATCATTCTGTCCCAGTCTCAAGATAAAGGTCAGTTTTCCCCATTCAGTTTACTTAGTTGACAAATGTGGTCCAGTCATCCTTTGTTGGAGGGTTTGACTGCGGCCACTTCCGTGTGATGGCTTTCTTGCTGACACCCAAGATTATTTTAAAGCAGTGTTCATCATGAGCCATAAGTTAGTCTGGAATGTTGGCCGGCTATAATGTGACAAAAGAGCAAACAACTTATACTCCAAACATGCACATTACATCCTTAGCCATGTCTTGCCAATATGGAAGTCCAGAAAACATGACAATGGTCAGCAATTTTTTACCGCACTGCCTCCAGCATTCATCCCATTCTTCATAACCCCTTTGAATAAATAAGTCAGAAAATATCATAATAAATTCCTCCAACTCCTTCCAAGACCTGTTATAATCTGTCTCTGTCTCCCATTTCTGTTTCACATAATGTAGCTCTTTGGCGTTTTGAACTAAACACATTCAATGCCAAACAGCTGTTCAGTCAAGAGGATAAGCTCATTACCGGGGCATCTCAGGCAGCCCACACTACCAGTACAGTACATGCCAATATGCATCTGATGACAAGGATGCACGTTGATATAGCTGCAGCTGATATCCCATTGATCAAAGTTTAGTTCAAAGTTCAAACTATGATAATTATTGGACTTTGTGTTGCATGTTGGATGTAAAACTAAACCTATGAGATGCTTTTTTTCCAGCATGTTTTTGACATACACATTTGTGCATGTACGTGAAGCTCGGAAAATCAATACACTAAGAAGTTTGTCGGTTCTGGCGAGTTTAAATACTGTACACAAATAAATATTAAAAGGCAACGCGACAGAGGCAAATGTGTTCTCGGAATGTACCAAAGAGTGGTGGGAATAAAGTAAAAGACTGACTCCCAAGGAGGATTATGGGTACTGCTGCAGGACATGACGGCTGAATGAGGACGCTTTAGAGTGACACTTGCTTCCTGTATGTGTTCAGAGTGTGTGTTTAAACATTAGAAGAACACTCCAAAGCCACTACGATGACGATGATGCAGCCCAGTGAAGTGGGGGGATGGTGCCAGTGGTAGCATGCTGTACTGTACAGGGTCTGACATCACCCGTGAATGGGTCCTCACATGCACTCCCATCAACCACAACAACCATCTACACTAATGTACAGAGTCTGTGTGCACTCTAGCATGGCCATCCTCTTGCATCTCCTCACATGAGAGCAAAGTACATATTCAGTCACACACACATTGGGGACTTCACATCGAGTTACATTCATTTCTTGGGGACTTACTTGCTTGCTTAACCATAACCTTAAACCAAACTGTCAGCCTAAAATTCTGTGTGCTGCATCATGAGGACCAGCAAGTCCCCACAATGTGTGTGTGTCAACAGGCTTCGGTTCCCACAGTGAGTATACCAGGCACGCACACACAAGACACAAACACAGCACATATACCCCCACCTGGAAGGACAGCGGCAGAGGGAACAACAAGTCCTCTGATACCAGACAAAACAGGTGCTCACATGCAGCTAGACACGACCAAAAATGTTCACTGGAACACATAATACATGTCTATTACAACGACTATGTCGAGTACAAGCCAAGATCTTAACCTGTTAAACAAGGGGACTGCAGCAGCACAGAACAAGCTACAGCTGAAAACTGCAGGATTTTAACCAAAAACACAGCATCCCACCATATCTGAAGGGAATTTAATGCAGTGTGTGTGAGCGTGTGTGCCCTGAGAATGTCTTAATTTAAGGTCTGTCTGTTCTGTGGTGCATTCTAATCTGAGCCACCGACCTAATATGCATGTATAGAATATGTGTACTGTATAACAGTGTGACAGAATACAAGTATACTGTTCTTTTTTTAATGTACTGCAAACACATTTTATTGTATCATTAACAGTTTCCTGCAATTCCTGCATCTTTTACTTTACGTTTGCAAGCTGACTCAGCAAGTTAGGCTGAGATGAGCTGTGACCTCATTTTCTACTGACATCAGGTGGATGGAAATCAAATTCTCACACACACACACATACATACGCACACAGATAATCTTATATACACAAACAAATCGATGAGCTGTGACCTCATTTTCTACTGACATCAGGTGGATGGAAATCAATTTCTCACACACACACACATACATACGTACACAGATAATCTTATATACACGAACAAATTAGAAGTAGGATATGACAGACTGAACATACACTGTAATACACGCACACATAGGGACAAGCAAATATAAACAAATAGAATGGATGCAGAAAAGGACAATCAGAATACACACAAAGACACACACACAAGCAAACACACCCCAACGAACCCAGAAACCTATTAAATACATGGTTTCATCAAAAAACTCTTAGCCTTCTAGGGCCAAAAGCCAAAACTAGGTGTTAGACAAGTTTCGGTCCCGTAATGAGGATGAATATATGAACAGCAGTATGTGGAAAACCATATATAAAGAAACTTAAAAAGGATAATCAAGCATATTTTATTTTACTGTAGTAATAAGAGCTTAAGGTTGTTTCATACACATGCATGCAAACCCTCATGGACTCATAGGACACTAAATATCATCAGACATGACAAATATAGTCTACTAACAGTGAGTGATGGGACAATACTATACAGTACATCATTTGTCAGAAATACTTGCCATAATATTTATACTGAGGTAGCTATCCAGTAAATGTTTTTATTAGATCACTGTGGGCGTTGTTGTATCAGCAAGCATGAATCATGGCTGCTTTAAATGATTTTAGCATCAATGTGATGAAGTACTTTGATTTTGTCAGGTAATTAATTCACTGGAGTAACAAAAGCTCCTGCTGGTTATTTAAACCCATTAACATTTTAAGAACAGATTTTCCAGAAAATGACCATCAAACACACTAAAATGAAATATAGGGAGAATTGTATCCATATCCATATTATTTTATGTTTTTTATGTGCCTTTAAAGACACATAAAAAACATCGATCATCGGTGTGTGAATGTTGTGTGTGAATGGGTGAATGGTGTATCATCTCCTGTAAAGCGCTTTGGCCAGTGCAACACACTGGAAAAAATGCGCTATATAAATACAGTCCATTTACCATAAAATAACTAAAATGCAACTATAACCAACTGACGTAAGCTCTATAATTCAAAGCCCAATTTTCTGCTCAGGAAAAGTCTAACTGGCTTTGCATCAAAACATATGATCCATTTCAGGGCTGTCCAATACTGGGTAAAATTTTAAACCTTCAAGAAAATAACAGAGGTTGTTTATACTAAACTATCTCAATATTCCTTTTGTGTTTTGAAGGAACAGTTCAAAAGTTAGACAGAGTAGGCTCACTCTTGACTTATTGTAGCATTTACTGTTATTCATTTTATTTTCAAAAGACCAGTAAACAGGTTGCTATGAACCCTGTTCTTTATGCACACACACACACACACACACACACACACACACACCCCCTAC
>NW_018127898.1:2702053-2722213 GCF_001952655.1 Monopterus albus | reverse complement strand
CTATCGTCACCCTTCACCCCCAAGTCCAGACTCCACACACACACACACACACACACACACACACACACACACACAGACACACCTAAATATCCCCCTCCCAGACTTCCAAGCAGCAAGCTCCATGGCAACCATTCATTGACCCCAATCACCATGGCAACAGGCATCAGAATTACTCACGCTTTTTTACTGACCAATTTCCTCTTTATCTGATGTGTCTCTACCTGTACATCTCCCTTTCAGTCTCCTCCCTTTTTTGAAATGCCTGTTCTCCCCACTGGCTAGTTCTTACAGCGTTTCTGAGAGAAAACCACAACACAGCAGCCTGCTGATACAATATTTGTCACAGACATGCCGGCAGTGTGTTGCAGCGGTGTCAGTGCATCTGCAGTGTCCGCTGCCACAGGCAAAGTGCCCTTGATGTACTGATCTGTTCTTGATATCCACTAAATATGCTACATACTCAAGGCTCTGTGGTCAGTCCTGCTCTCTGGAAAACTGATCATCATAGCATCTGTCAGTGTAGATTATTTTACTTCTTTTAAATAAAACTGGTTTAAAGATGTGTCTTGAATAAAAGAACAATATGATCTACATTATTCTACCATGTGTGTGTACCCCACACTGTCACTTGTTGCAGTAAGTTTACCAAAAACCTGAAGCTATGCTAAAAACATATAATCGCATTGTGTTTGTTAACTGAAATTGTTGCTTTGTCTGCCAGTGAGCAGATGCAGGTGGGTTTGGGGTGGGGACTGTAACTGCAGCCCAGCCCTCATTTCTTTGTTCTTCCATCCAAATCCACATTCAAGCAGTCCCTATACTAAAGCCAATTTTTCAAATATTTACTGATTCTACATTCTGTCTTCTGCTTCATCAAAGATTCCTCTATAACAGCATAAGATTCTCTGTGATCATATTCTCACAGAGTCTCAATGCTTTGCTTTTATTTTTACCCATGACATCCATCTCTGTCCTGAAATCAGAAATCGCCCCTTTGTTTGCTTTGTGCACACCTCTTTCTGTCCATCTGACAGTCTGTCTGTGACTCTCCTTCAGCTGCTGGCTGACCACCGTGTGCATGCGTGTGTGAGTATAGATACCAACACAGTTACAAAACAACAGACAGAAAGAGAACTAGAAACACACTGTTACACATACAGTATATTTGATTCTCCATCCAAGACTCAGTCATTCTGAATAATCTCAAAAGTCTCCGTTTTCATGACAGAAAGTCACACATTAACCAAAATGCTGCTTTAAGTTCCACACTAGCTCCAAACCACTATATACACACACGTGCTCAGACTCAATTAAAAGATCTTCCAGTAAATTATCATCACACAAAAAAAACACACACTTGCCTGAACAGACGGCCTTTTCATACCAGTAGCAAGCTAAGCCAAACACCAGTATCTTATTTGTGACTAACAAAGATGCTTTCACTGCTTCCTGTGAACGCTCCCAACACACGCTGTGGCTCAGGAGGTAGAGCGGGTCGTTTCCTAACCGGAGGATTAGCGGTTTGATTCCCGGCTTGTCCAGTCAACATGTCGAGGTGTCCTTGAGCAAGACACTGAACCCCCAGTTGCTCCCGGTGATGTCACCGGTGTGTGAATGGGTGAATGGCCGAATAATGTGAAAGCGCTTTGAGTGTGCTGTAAAAGCATAGAAAGGCGCTATACAAGTATAAGACCATTTACCATTTACAACAAACATCACACTCATTCCCTGAAAAAACATCAACTGCGCAGATGGCTGATAACACAAAGAGTCCAAACATGATGCTGGTAAAAAGGACATCTCTTATTTGTGTCCTCAAGCCTCAGTTTAAGGGTAATATGCACAAATGAACTGACTGAAACAAAGCAATCATGATCCTGTGCTTGTTAGTCAAATGCAATTTATTTATAGTATTTAAAATGTAAAAAACCATTTCAAAATGGTCATCCCAATTTCCAAGAGATAAAGGTGTATGAGATTGAGATAGGAGAATGTGATATTTATCATCTCAGATAATACCTTAACTATTGTTTTAATAATGTTCAACCTGACATTGTTGAGTATGTATGGAAGTAAATCCTTGCCAAAACATCCAAGGGCTCACAAACCACATTTGGAGCACTACTCAGTTTGCAACTCATCGTTGATGCAAACCCGTAAGCACAGAATCAGATTTAAGATCATAATCCCTGCTATGCATGCATTTGTTTCTCAGTCTGCGATCTCAGATTTCTCCAATGGATTTTGTGTGAAAGTCTATTGGTGCCAAACGTTTTGAAAGCACACAAAACAAATTTCAAGTGGTATACAGTTTGCAAGTCAGAATCTGAGAGTGCACACGCATAGATTTTTAAGAACAGAAACAGATCTGAGAGCAAGAGAGGACAGAACTGTGAGCATAACAATTGATATGAGCGAATAGCAGGTATCCTCCCCGCACATGCGACTCATGCCTGCACACTCTCACATTCTGATTTGCAAAGTGAAAAGCACTCGCAACTTGTTTTGTGCACGTTCAAAACTTTGGTGACAACAGACTTTCACACAAACCCCAGTGGAAAAATCTGAGAATGCTAACTTAGAAATGAACCAGGACTACTCAGATCTGATTCTGTAATCAAAATGTGGTTTGTGCACCCTCTAATACTTTGGAATGGATTTATTTCCATAAGTATGTCACTCACTATACAAAAACTAATCAAAAATATGCTTCGAGCGCTCACACATTCAATGACTCATTCAGCCTAGGATAGACTACTGCGCATGTGCACTGACAGTGCATGCAGTGCGTAGATGGTCACAGCACCCCATGTTGTAAATATGTGGTGCTGGTGTGGTGCTTCTGTAATGCACAAAAATGCAAGGTACCGGCACAAAAACACACATAGCAAACTTTAACGCATTCATTCTGCCAAAGTGATTTTAGTGTTTTTGTACTGGTTTACCTGAATTCTTCAGCTTTAAGTAAATAAATAAGGCATGCTGTCCTTAAATATGTTGTTTCCATTAATATCATTAGTAAGAAACAATTAATATGCTTATAACAAGAGCAAGCTAGTACAAGACTTTTTCAAACACAGTTTTGAAGAATACAAAATATCATCTGCTTATCAATATTGACAAAATCCCAGAAAATAATGACATATCATTTCTTTTCAGTATTGCACTCCCCTAAGATACCCTTTAGGTGCAAATAGTGAACTACAGTACAAATGTGAGTTGATGCAACAAGCAACATTTTGACTTTTGAACAAGACACAACTCAGATCACACTGGTGGATAGAGATAGTTGATGGAGTTGCAAACTTATGCAGGATTTTAAGATAAGCAGAAGATAATAGACAACAGCAGTACCAAGATTACAGCTACCAGTGTCTTACTGCATGTTCTGGCTGCACATTTGTCTGTGCGGTAGCTATGTAACTCAACCATGCATTAACAGTAACTCACTATAGACAGAAGATACAGTTTCTCTGCTTCCGAGCAGCTGTCAGACCACCTGCCTGCTGGCCTCGCTAACATTCACCCAAATATAATGTGTCTTTGTTATCATCACTCTCAGGCAGACATTTTGTACACTACTCTCCATAAACACAATGCATTTCTAAATATTTCTGCTAGACTCGTTGAGGATGTGGAAACATCACTATATCATGCCAGAATACATTCCAGCAACAGGCCAACAGGAAGTGTGCTGGAAGCTTCTGGGTGCGAAGCAGACAGAAATAATTTTTCTCAAATGGATTGTAACTGCAGGTCAAGCCAGGTGGAATAGCTTTTTCTTGACAAATTGACTTTCTCTTGCCTAAACAGGAGTGTAGAGAGTGAAACAGGGAAAACCCAGTGATGGTTTTCCACAGGAGGCCCCACTGCTGACTGAGAAATGCAACATGAGTTACATGACACAAACTGTTTGGTTACCAGAAAGTCTTATACCTGTGTGCGAGGATGCATACGTGTCTATGTGTGTGCACACACATACTGTAGACACACAAACTCATACAGCTGTCTCCCTGTCTCCTGCTGATCTTAATGTTTATTCCTACTGTGCATTAAAGTGATGCCAGTTTTCTTCATCCAATTTAACACTTCTGATACCTTCTTAAAGTTTTTCATGGTATTGGACTAATTTCTATTTCCACTGCTTCCTCAGAGCAGGAGGCCCCAGCACTGATGTGCAACATTAAGGCCCTGCTTACACTGCTCACAGTGGTATGGCCAGCTCCTTGTTCAGTAAAAGTGGCCCAGAAGCAGCCCCTATTTAGTGCTATAATGTTGGCAGATCATTTCTGGACACACACTTTTGAACAGCACACAAAAAGTTTTAGTTTTGACAAACGATTTCCTACACAACCTACCGTGAATGGATCGTGAGACAGTGGGTCCCTGGGTAGAGACATGTAAAAGGCCCCTGCCACTAATATGCTTCTAGGAGCAAGACTTACAGATTGAGCAACCACAGGATTTGTGTCTTCTTGTGGTTGTTTTACATCTGTTTTGTCAATTTCTACTCATTTGGAATAGCTTTGTAATCATTTTGCAATAACTTTTTTTTTTTTTTACCTTATTTGTTATTTATTTTTACTTTTTACTTGTTTTGTGTCTACATTTGAATTGTTGTGCATCTCTTTTTGTAGTTTGACATATTTTTGTATTCATTTTGCTCTCTGCTGGGTCTTTCCTCTTTCTTTTAATCCATTTAGTCTCTTTGTAGTTGTTTTGCTTCCTATTGTGTGTGTGTATGTGGTTTATTGTAGTTGTCATTTGCTTTCCAACAGAAAGTTAAACAGTCCCTTCATGGTTCTCTGGTGTAGGAACCTCCTGACTCTTGGATGGATTACTGCCTGGTCAGTAATCCATCCAAGCCTTCAGTCCTAGGGAATAGAGTTGGTAGCTCTGGCATTGAACCATTTAGGCATGTTTGATCATGCTCCACTCACACTCAGAGGAATGTGCACTCACAGTCTCCATCCCCAAATACTGTAAATAATGGGCCTCATATTTTCTAATTAGGGGGTTAAAGAGATAGCTGGAAGAGAGAAGTAGACAAGACAGCACATCTATGACTCAGATCAACCACAGGAATGTCAAGATCACTTAACATGACAGCAGCACCCCTTGCGCAACAATGAGCATGTAAGCTATGACACAACCTATAAAGTTGATGATTGAGGTTGAGAAACTGTAATAGCAAAACTCAGCAAAACATAAAAAGACAGCAGAGTTTCCTCCACAAACTGAAAGCAGCAGGAAGCTCAAAGGACAGGAAAAAAGTAGAAGTCCATGCTCATGCTAAACTCCAACCTCTTTAACCCTCACTGACCTCCCAGTGGAGCATACTGTAAACAGCAGCCGCACAAAAGCTGTATGAGAAAGGCAGAGGAAGAAGAACACCACCTGTGGTGTATAAGCACTTTGTTCCCAAGACTATTTTGCTTCTGTCCTCCTTACATCCATCCCACCCACAGCAAACTGATACTAAGGGATGTGTAGAGATGGTGTCACACAGTAGAGGCAGATTTCCAAACATCAGCTGCAGAAGAGTGAAAGAAAACAACCCATTATCCTTTCTACAGTCCAGAAGACTGAACACACAGTAACGACTTGTACAGTATAATACTGCGGGTCTTGTGTTATGGCCACAGGTAACTGTTGCCATCACCATCTGTGATGGCAACAAATGCATGTCTTTCTTTTTTCCAACAGACACAGATACAGTTATGACCCAACTGGCTATTGTACTCTCAGAAACAGGACATACAGCTCAGTTCATCTGGTAGCCTATAAAGGATCTGTATCAGTATGCAGTGCATGTGGCTTTAGTTCAAGTAAAAGATTGTTGTTGAGCCCTGAACTGATGTTGCTGTGTCTTCTGAATTGCATCTTGACACTGACATCAGTCTCAACAAAGGGAATCAATACTCCATTTATACATGCATAGAGGAAGATCTTCAATACTGGCTTTCGGTCACTGAAGTGCAATAACATTTTCTACAGTTAGTTTGATATTGTGAAACATTCTCACCATTCAGCAATGTCTCTAAATTGCAACAACTCCACAGATAACAGGATGCTGTGATGCCAGTGACTAACTCGGCTATGCGTCACAACCCCCACGCGCTTGGAGCCAAAAAGCCAGAAAGAGAAACTAAAATCATATTGATACTCCATGTAGTACCTTTAAGATACTGTATTTCAGCCCTTTACTTCAGTCAAAACAGGCTTTTTAGGGCATACATACACTAAGATGGCAGCATGTAGCACCTGATCTGTTTCTGTGTCAAAATAGAATCAGTTATTGCCACTTGTTCCTGACTGGTCTGTAAAATGTCCATTTAATTTTGACTAAACAGAATACAATGCAGATATTATCTGAATGATAGGGACAGGTTTACAGGTAAGCTAATCCTACATTCCTTCGGCTTTGCCGTACACTAGGAGTCACGGTGTCTATTAAGCTGTCTGTCTGGCATCAAGAAACCAACTGATCGCATATATCACACCTAAGCAATTTTATGAAATCTTGGCCACAAAAGGCCTGGTTTGGGTATTTTGTAAGGGAAAACACAGCAATGCACGCACACACAAAGTGATCCACTGATTTTGTCAGCAAAATAGACATTGACTGTAATCTCAAAATCCTAAATGCCCCATCAGCACACTCACAGAGAAATGAATGTTGTTACCGAATGTCTGTTCAATAAATCACTCACACACAAACAATCCCATATCTCTCTGTGTTATCTGCTGAAGAGGCCACGTGGACAGTCTGGAGTCTCAGGACACACAACTCACACCCAAAACACGTAGTTTGGGATAAGTATTTTTATATCTAGTGAACACCATGGTGATTTCTGTGACCTCTGAGAGCTTTGAATACCCTGTTTCTGTTGGACCTATCTGGTGAGTCATTCACTCCAAACTATCACTGAATGTAGGATAACAGTCAGCCCCAGGCATTATTTTACAGGACAATGGCCAGATTTAAATTTCTGCTGAACTATTGACTGCACTGATGTGCAGTGCTGGTGTGGTGGGAGAAAAGAGAGACTGGAGGGAAGGTTCAGGGGCTGAGAAAGAATGAAGAGACAGGCCTATATTAACACAAGAGGTGGTCTTACACAAGACCCCTGCACACAGAGACAGCTAGAAAAACAAAGCATGCAGGACAAAGATCCAGGCTCTGAAACAGGTATGAAGTTACAAGTGTGTGTGTGCATATATACACACTGTACAGTGTGTCATGTTTTGGCTTGTAAAAAAACAGGGCTGATTCTGCACAAGATACAAATATGTTACGGAACCAAATCAGTGTTTCAAAATAGTGGATCTACTGTGACTGTTGTCATGGACATGAGGTAAAAGTACCATTAGGTAACACTTTATTGATCCCATAATTTCCCAACAATTAACTAGAAATCCTTCTGAAAACAATTATGTAATATGCAGGCCCAAACCGAATCTGCAGATTTCTGAAATTATTCTAAATGCAAATCTGTGGAGTACTGCGGAGTGATGTTTGTTTGCTTACACTGTAAAAAAATATTTAGCTAACAACAATTAGTTTTTGAGCAAAAGCACAAAAATGCATTAAAACAACCTAAAATAACGTTAAGAAGAGTGAAAGAAATCATTTGATATGAACATTTAAATGTGAGAATTGGGCTACTGAGGGGAACAGCTCAAGAAGGTTGATATGAGAAGTGTCACAGATTGTTGTGTAAGGAATGAAAAAGAAGCACTAGACAGATGTGCAACTAGCTAATGAAGGTGTGAAGTAGATGTGAATGTTGGATACTTGGCTTAGAAAATGCCAAAAAAAAACAACAACATTCACTGCTGTGCACATGCAGACGGGGCAAACATACTGTATGCTTACATTCTGAGTGTCTACTTTCAAAATCTGCAGAAAATCCACACAGGTGTCTTCGGAGTCCTGCGGGTGCAGATTCTGTTTATGGTTCTAATGACAGGTAAATAGAGATTCTTTCTGAAACAGTTGAGTTGAGTTTACTTAGTTAATTGCTTAATGACTAAAAACAAACAGATTTTATAGTAATTTATTTTGTTTGATGATCTGAAACATTACAGTGTGACAAACATGCAAAAAGATAAGAAATCAGTAAGGGGGCAAATACTTTTTCACACCACTGTATAATAAATATCTTGGAAGTAAACAAGTATCACAGTCTTGTACCATTTTTGTGGAGTTAAAGTGTTTAAATGGATTATTCTGCTTTTACTGTGTGATGCAAATAATTTCACAATTGTGTAAAAAAAAAAAATGCATGGCTGCAGTGAAAATGGAGTGTTGACTGCCCACGCGCTGGTCTGGTTTATTGCTCTCTAGCTGCAAGTTGCAGTCACCATGAAATTTAGGCTAGTTTCATATACTGTTGAGCCTTAATGTCCCTTCTCTCGGGACAATATCAGAACCTCCATGTTCAGTTAACTACATCTGTCTCGTCCACAGTGACATATGCACACGCACACACACACACACACACACACACACACACTATAATTTCCACACCATATTTGTACACCCACATACCAAAGGAATGGTATACTGAGCATGGCCATCCTTCCTTCCTGCTCCAGGACATATTGCCCATTATCGACCTGAAAACTGTGCTTCAGCTGTTCTGACTTTTCCACTTGTGCACGATTGGCAATCCATCGGACAAATGGAAGGAAGTGCTCCCCGTGTGACTTTGTGGGGGTAAGAATGATAGAGCCAAGAGAGTGTGGGACTGCTGACACAGCAGATGGGAATGTTTTCATTTGGTTACAAGAAATTCCACAGAGATCTGAGGCTGAGATGCAGACTGAACAATGCAAAGAGGGGGAATGTGAGAAGGGAATCCATCAGTTTCTTTGAGAGCAGTGTTCCCATCTCTCCTTATCTCTCTATAGAAGATTGATCGATCATTCTTCAGGTTTCAGCACAGCAGGGATTCAGTGAGGATCATGCTGCCAAACAGCAACCTGCCAGGGAATAGTCAGCAACAAATCTCTCAACTCACTGTAGTTGAGAGTACACGGAAGCAACCGAGAAGATTAAACAAATCAAAAAGCTTAAACAAGTGGGTGAACAGTGATGTTTACTAAATAAACCAGAAGTTTAAGTCAGTGGTCCAAAATTGTAACATACTGCCCAGGTCGAGATGGATGGAGGAAGAGAAAAACATGAACATTTGAAAGAGCCACAAGGGAAACAGGAAAAAAATGACACATAAAGCTAAAAAAATAATAACAATAACTATAATGATAATAGGATCTAAAGTAAACTACAGTACACAAAACTAAGGAAACAAAACTAAAACAAGGGCTGAGAAAGTTGTGTCAAATCTGAACCAGCTGTTCAACTGGATCCCAGATGTGAGAGAGAGTCCTCTTGGTGTGCATGAGACAGCTGTGAGCCAGAATGAACCTCATGATTATTTCATGTGTCACCTCAGGGAAGCTGTGTCCAAGCAGAACCCGCCATTTAACAAGACATTCACTTCCTGCGTTGGACTCCAACACTGTCCTCTCACTTCTTTTTGTGGTAATTTGTACAGTTTGCAATGTTGCACGCCTGAAACCTTTAATCTTGCTCCACTTTGTCTGTCTTTCTCTTTTGTTTAGTCCTCTGAGTCCATTCATCCATCCAATCAACCCACCCATTTGCTTGTATGCTCCTTCTCTCCCACAAACACAAGTTCATTAATCATTTCCCCTATTATGTCAGTCACATATCATCCCTCCAGCCACTCTGTCTTCTCCTGGATCCTTCTGATCACATCCAGTGTGAAAACAGACACACAGACCCAGGTAATCTACTGAAACATTAAACTACCTTGCTGCTTCTGACTTGACATTAAATCACATCTGTCCCACATCTGCATTAATGACAAAAAAAGGCAGAACAGAGCAGAATATATGTCAAAAGAAAAAAGAAAGACATCACTGAAAGTAAGAGGAAGGACAACAAAAGACCTCACTCTTTCTGTCTGCTCTCTGCCAGTTGGTTAAACCAGTTGAGTCATTTTTGAAGGCGGGGAGGGCTCAGTGACACCACATAATTCACACATTGTGTGCACATGTCAAATATACACAAGCGGATTAAATGTCTCTTACAGGAACACAACTGTTAGTGATACCACTGTCAGAGGCAGGGACTTCTTTGACCATCTATAACCTTGAATGATATACAGATAAACAACAAAAGAACGTGTGTGTGTTTGAGCGACAGAGTCTTGTGGAACAAGCTTGTCCCAGTTCATTTCCTGGTTTTGCCACAAGTTATTTCAACTGGGTGTAAACAGTGAAGACTGCAGTTGATATTTTGTGGAACAGCTTAGTTTTTAAATGATCAAAAAATGCTTTAGAATGAGAAATGATTTATGAATCTTTCAAGTCTATTTTAAGAAAGAATTTCAAAATTGTGTATGAAAAATCCAAAACAAACAAAAAGCCACCATGAAGTTGAAAGTTCTTTTTCTTCTGACAGAAGTATGTTTTGAGTTTGGGTTTTTGGCATCAAACTGTTTGGAGTCATCATGTTCTCCTCCAGGACCTTCGGTTTTGCAGTGTGGGAAACTATCGGCTGTCTGACCCACTCACCCTGCAGAATACAACCATAAAAACGTCTATGTCACACTACAGCACCACATGCCAGCAGACTTTCTGGTATGTTCTGTGTGTGCAAACATGCATGCTGTTTTAACAGCTTTTTTTCATGTGTGCATGTATGTACTGATGTCTTGAAAGGGTTTATCAGTGCCTGCCTAAATATGTGGAAGTCTGCACTGAAGTCAGCACACCCTGGAAACGTTCCGCGTATTGCACGCTGGCTGGCTCTGCTCCTTTCCCCCCTGTGTGATTTAACTGCTTTCTAGGGAGGGAACCCCCTAGAACATTTTGGGGTTCGCAGTTCAGACATGGCTTCCATTTTGAGTGACCTTTGTACACTTAAACACTAGTCTGCATATTTGTCTGTCAGTGGTTATGACAAAAGAAACAACTGAAACAACTTGACGAACAAGCAAAAAGGGGTTCTGAAACCAGAAAAACCTCAAAATCCACTGCTTAGTAAAGACAAAAGAAGTGGTTAAACTGAGCAGGGCAGCCAAGGATTATCAAATGTTTCTCACTGAGAAAATACAGCGTTGTGCCAAGATGAGGAAACAAGTCCAGGAACAAGATGCAGGCCATTTACTTAATAGTTTTGATTCAAGTTTCAACAGGCCTTGGCAGGATTTTAACAACCTCCCCATGATGTGAGCGGAGATGGATGATTGCAGTGAGAGGTTATTCACAATCAGTGTTGGGGAGTAACTAGTTACAGGTAGTTAAATTACAAAATAAATGTAATTGTAATCAGCTACAGTTATGGAGATAAAATATATAATTAAATTAAAGTTACTAATCCCAATGTTGGTGATTACAAAAATACTCCATGTGAATATTTTGTTTTTTGTAAAGAGCTTCTGTTGCTTGGCATCTTGTTGCTGGGCAGAATGCCTTCTGCCATATTTCTGGACGTCATGAAGGGCAGGATGGCTTACTGCTTCTACATCTAGATAGTGTTGGTCTTTGGTTCTTCTTACCATTGCTAACTCTGAGAGACGAGGCAGTCCAAGTAACTTCAAAACAGTGCTGATTTATTCAAAGGATCACAGGTAAAATTAACATTACACGCTCAGGTATCTTGCACCTCCAAACTGCTCGCAGGCAGATGTAAGATGAAAGACCCTGAACCCACCAGGCCTATACATTATATCCCCGCGGTTGGGCTAGTCCTTGTGCCTGCTGATAAGGCACTGGGCAGTTACGTGCCTAGTGTCCTCTTTTGTGACAAATAAGACATCTGTCATCTCTCACAAAATGTGGTGTGTAGTTAAAAACATTCTCACACGACCTCTAGTAACATGTCGTGATATTAAACATAAGAACATATTATGGCTAAGGCTACAGTTATACACGTCACAATAATAATATTAAACATCCTGTCTGCTGACAGTCATCAACTTTTCTCTCTAGTTATCCTTGACCAGATGTACCCTGTAGAAACTCATAAGCAGGCCTAAGCATTTAACAATCTAACTAGACATCCTATCTCCACTAAACATTTCTAATACATAAAGTATCTATCCAATATCTATCTGACTAAAAATACCTAACAATTGGTTTCTTTGAAAGGGTGTGTAGGCTTAACCAATTGACTTAATCAGACAGTGTGGATACTGATAATCCCATTTCATAAATAGATCCCACACTAACTTCCCCAGCAACACATGCAGCAGAGCAGCAGAAAACCTGCTGGACTTTGGATTCAGTGCTAGTGTCCACCTGCTGCACTGACCCTCTCTCGTGAGCACGTCAAACCCAAAAAGACAGGAATATGAAAATGTAATTAGCCTACATGCTATCCAGCAGGCACACACACTGTACATGTGCACGCACATGAAACACAGATGTAAACCACAAAAAAAAACAGTGAATCCAAGTAAAAACAAAACATAGGTTTCACTACTGTACACATGACCATCACCCCTTCCTAAAGGGGTGTGTTCCAAGTATGTAGACAGTCCCATTAAAAATCATGGGAAGCATCAATGTTAACAGAGAGTGAAGTGTCTCTTATCATGTTGATATGGCACACATAAAAACAATAATAGTGTAATTATTATAATTAGAAATGGTATATATAGTAACCTCTGATTGCGACAGTGTAGTTATTGTAGCTCAGTTCAATCATTTGCTTAAGGTCTTCAAAAGTCATAAAACAATTCCAGCACTAGCCCTGAATTATTAAAAGCAAATAAAACTGGCAGTGCACAAAAGGGATTCTGACAGGGCAGAAATCCCTCTTAAGCCTTCTTGATGTTTTAGGCCTAATTCAATCAATCTTCAGTGACAGGAGGACCACAGCGGCACACCTGCTCTTATATGATGCTTCGGATTCAAGCAGAGCTTGAGGATTTCCTCTTAAGTCTTCATGTGGGTTATTGTAATTCTTCTGACATCTGAATTGGGCTTTGCTGAATGATCACCCTGGATTAAGCCATCGGATCCTTATTATACCCAATATTACGTGAGAGGCATGCAGGAGTGACATATTTGGGAGCACGGCGGTAACTGTGATCTATGCACACCATGTTTCCAAGCAAACAGTTCACTAGCCACACAACATGCAAGACGGCTGCTTGCAAACTCTGAAAAAAACTCAATTAATTCCTGAAAAATGATAATGGCCTGAAGATATTTAGATCCAATTACCATCTTCATACAGTTACTGTCTGTGTGTGTGTGTGTGTGTTTGTCCTTTTAATGTACCTCTTCAGGAAGTCAGATCTGATAACACATGACACTGATTTACTGAAGCAGAGTGCTCATTTACTCAGACATGGTTTAGTCATCTATGGGTATCAGATCAATGCACCCATATAGGAAAAACAACCAGGGCAGGGCTACCCTCGTTGCTCAAAGGTTCATTTTTGGTGTTGTTGAGGACAAAAAGCATACAAAATCTGTATATTAGGAGGACAGACAACACATTGGTTGCCAAAAGGACAACTCTATAATCCCCATCCCCCTGCCCAGTAACACCACACCTCCACTGCCACATCTCCTTTGAAGTAACCACAATTCTTTATGCTTCTGACATGAAAGAAGTGTTTCCTGCAGTTCACAGTTGGAGCGCTCCACCAGGGCTCCCACCTTTACACACACAGTGGGAACTGAAACATTTATGTGAACTGATGGGGACGTCAGATAATTTTACAAGTCCAGACGCGCTGTATTGTCTTATTGTGACACTTGCAATTTACAAGAGTTTGAAGTCAGTTTATGGCTAAATGGTTTCTTTGGCAGGAGAAACTAAAGGAGATACTTCTGAAGTAACAAACAAACAAACAAAAAAAAAGCCACTGACCCGCCATCTCCCTGATCCATGATCTGCTGCAGTCCAACCTTTCAGAGCTTTTCATATATGCATTTAGTGTGCAGAATCCTCGAGAAGAGCAATTTTGTTAAAGTGGTTTTTATCAGAACAAAAAACAGGGCTGATAATAGCTTTAAAATGGATGGAGAACCTCCACACGAGAAGGATTGCAGGCCAGCAGTGTTGTTTTCTTTCTGTCAGAGCACATCTTCTGTGTAGAGTGTCTTCACATTAGCAGCTTAATCTGAGTGGTCTGGAGTCTTTCTAAATGTTTTGTGAAGGACTTGATGTTTTAGTGGAGATCTATTTCTGATGAAGTTTAGTCACGGTGGCTCTGTAAGAGGATCTCTCCAAAATAAGTTACAGAACACTGGAAGCCGGGACTTCATACTTCCATGGCTTCAGCCTGGGACACTTTCCAGGCATCATCACATTAGCAAACACGCAGTACATCAATGTCAGCCTACTTCAGTCAATGGTAATCTGATTCAGCACTTTTATACATTTTATTTTCTACTGTAAAACCATCTGCACTTTTTCAAGAACACCATCGGCTCTATTTACTCTTATATAACTGTGGTGCTCTCTCTGCTGGTATACATCTGTGAATATCAGTGCATCCTGTCCTTGAGTAAGACAGGAGGATAGATAGTTGCCATGCTCGACAAAGCCACTCATCACCCTTGGCAACAGAAGTGCTACTCTCCCTCCTCCAACTCAAAAAAAGCAGCAGGGTGGATATTTACATATTTCACAGGCGACTGACCAATATGAATTCATTATCATGGACAAGCAATGGGATGATGTGTGTGAAAGGGGGGGTTATAGATAGGGCATGAATCCAGGTAGGGGAAGGGCAGGCAGACAGGTAGGGCTTAAATCCAGACAGTTAAGAGAAACCAGGGCACCAGACAGATATCTGGAGCATCAAAAAAGCACTTTAATCTGGCAGTAAATGAAACATGCTTTTAAAATAATGTAGTAAACCATAAATAAAAGGGTTCAAAGCTCCTTTTAAAACAATGCTTTCAAATCTTTTACCAAATCCAATTTACTCATAAGTTACTATATATAAACTTGAAACACAGGTGTACTTGTATAGACAGCTTCTCTCTGGATTTTCAGTGAAATTTATTTCACAATAAGAAGACTCCACCTCTTCGAAGCTGCATATTTATGATAAATTAATATGGAAAATATAGCGACTGTAAGTCCGAAGAGATCATTTGAATTCGAGGTAGACTAGCATTAAGGTTTGATAACTTTCAAGTACACATATGGAGGTAATAAGTTTAACACCATCTCATATAGAGTTTATATACCTGTATTTGCACAGTCACAACTCTATCCTTTGGATCCATTCTAGTGTCAACCGTGGTCCTTTCACTTTCTCAAATATGTTGACTCACTTACGCTAACCTGTGTGGACAGACTGATGCTGTGTGTGGGTGGGACAGAAGAAGGGCCAGGCACCTCCCTGGTATATGGCTTGAGATGCCCATTGCTGGAGGCCACAGCTACTATTCCCTATCAAAGATTTTCACTTTGTTATCAATTAACATACAACACAGATGCAACAATGCACTGGAGACACAGCTACATCTACTAAGCTTAATATTATCAGTAAGTGAAGACACACAACTTGCAGCTCATTAATGCTAAAGTGCACGGACAGACACAAAATAACCTCCCCAGATTATTTGTTATGTGAAAAAATATTCCCTTTATAGAAAATTCCTAATAATGACAATGCCTTCTTAAAGCATCCACCTCCCCCTCCATTCTTAAATTTTTGGTCCTGTTTTCTCCCAGCTCTTATAGCAGTTGTTGCTAGGCAACAGCTCACACCCACATATGGATATTAGCATTTGCATCATAACAGTAGTAGTCAATAAAAGCACTAAATATAAGGATAATGTAATACTCCTCTTTAGGACCACTATGTCAGCAGTGATTAAGGCAATTTAAAAAAATTAAATAATGATGCAATAAAAAGAAAAGTGACCCGGCACGCATCTCAATGCAAAGTGCCTCTAGGGAATCAGATTACAGACATTTAGTACCAGCCACTAGATGCAGGTGCACAGGTTTTGTTATAAAATGAGTGAGAGCAGCAGGTGGCTGCTGAATAGAAGGTGGGGCACAAAAACAAAGCAGCTTATTAAAATGTCTGTGCCTCACAAAAACAGTGAGGTACAGACATTTCTTAATCATACTCAAGCATACCTTAGATATTATTTCATGCTCAGCCAGTCACGTATACACACATACAGGACTGGCACAAGTTAGGACCTGCAGTGAGGAGGTGTGTGTGAACTGTTTTAGTACCATGTGTAGGAAGACAGGCAGGACAAGCTCTGTGCTCTTCCTTCTCTAGTTTCACCAGAATGACAAAATATGGAGGGGAATAAACTGGAAAGCTAGTCACTTCAATATAATAAAATAATTCTGCCATGACTGTCTTTAACTGCCTGGGTAAGTCAGGCCAGACTGAAAACAGACTCCTTGCCATTTTTAAAATAAATTCTCATGTTAAAACACACCAATCTTTAAGATTTGTGCAGATTGTGGAGATATTAAATCTTGAAGCTCGCCTCTCTAGGACACACCACATTACCTTGGTTCAAGACTTCTAACAATCAAGTTGTCCTTCATTTTCCTCAGAGTCTTTGAGATGATTGTTTCTGTCTTCATGTCCATCACCGTCAGTGTTTTCACATGCACTTGCCTTTTGTACAAGGCCATGTTCATTTTCATTAGCTCTTTAGGTAGGTAGGTATGTGGCATTGTTGTATGTTGAGATAAAACTGTGCTCTGGTTATTACTATTACTGTCACGTCTGTAGGAACAAACACATTTGTTTCCTGGGCCCTGCTCCTCTTGTTAATTCAGGCTCAAACAATCATGTTCATCACGTTAAGGTGGTTCTTTGAAATGAGGTTGTGGACTAAGTGGCTAATCTTGGATGAAATTCTAAAACAGCAAACAGCAAAATAAGTAGATGAAAAAATAGTGTACATGTAAATGTACTCAACAGAGGATAAATTCTGATTTTTTTAAGGACCGTTTTACAAATTATAAGCATATTTACATATGTAAAGGACAGCCTGACCATGATTATATATATAATGTTTCACCAAGATCATAATGATCACAGTATTATACAGCCTTGCATTTTCCCTTTTGCTTGTAAACCTTTTCCAAGGAAACATCAGCTTCTTTTGTCAGTGCAGGAATTTTCCAAATAATAATGTTCAGAAGACAGTGGGAAAGTGACCCGGGCAGAGGAAGGAAAGTGTCGCTTCTCTGCCTCGTCCTGTGACCGTTCGACTCAGCCATCCATCATCACTAGAGCAGGGACAAGCTGAATGTACATCTCACCCTTTTTCTTGTTTGCCACAAATCACCACATATCTGGTAGTCTGTGGACATGTACAACAAGCAGGATATGCTGTGAGAGCGACAGAGAGAGAGAGAAACAGCACAATGACAAACAGAAAACCCCGAAGCAAACAGGCAACAGATGCTGACGTGGAGAAACGAGAGAATCTAACTGGCAAATGCAGTCAATTTCTTTGTCTACAAACATAATACGCTAACATTGTTCTGTTTAAGTAAAACACTGAATAAATGTCACTACCAGATAACTGAAGCACATCTGACAAAATTAACAGGGGATCCCAGGCCTAGATGCTGTTACAATATCCTCTGTTAGTCTTCCATCAGCCCGTACAGGAGTGCAGCCAGACTGGCACGTGGTCTGAGTGTGGCTACAACCTTCTAGCGTGCAGGCAAGGGGCCAAACAACTGGATCTGTGCCCAGGATACAAGCTCCAGCCCTGCAGAGAGACAGTGCACTCCGCTCCCTGTTGCCTCTTTGCCAGCCAGGCCATTGCTACTGCTGCTACCCATCTAGTTTGCTACCACAGAGACACACTGGGTGACTGCAGGGCCTCCTCTATGAGCATACAAAAAGACTGCAACCAGCACATATGCCATTCTGCAACACTCACTCACACACACTAGAGGATTCCCTTACACACTGTCACTTGTGATATACAGTATATGACCAAAATAACAGAGTGCCCCTTATTGGTGGGTTCATTTCAAACATGATATCAGGACTAAAAACCATTTATTAATTTTTACACTCAAGCAAAATGGATCCTTGCTCAGCGTGGCAATGAGTGTCCCCTCCTCTCATATGCACTGAGCTACTGTTATAGCCCACGTTTAAAAAAAAATCAGACAACCCCACAGGAACCACTGACAGGGCATGTCTCCCAATAAATGTGTCACACTGCAAATACACAACCGAAAAATGATGACATTTAGAAATTCGAAGCAATATGGTTAAAGATTTGGGCAAAAAAAACCCGACCTAGAAACACTATCCTGCTGTTGAATTGATTGACGAATTCAGACACTAAACATACAATTTTCCATCTATTACCCTGTTGATGCCACCACACATTCTGTATGAGTGGAAGCGACCAGTCCCCGTCAAAAAACAGATGCGTAAAACAAGGTGTGCCATATTTCGCACCGCCGTGATGTGCCTGAGCAGCAGTCTTACCTGAATCGGGGCGAGTCTTTTATACATTCTTCAAAGTCCACCGTCATTTTTGTGATTTCTCGTGTATTCCCACTTCAGTCTGCCAGTGTCATTGCCCGCGGCAGGATGTCGCTTGAACGGTGCGGATGGTAGCTGTTATGCTTTGACGCGCAGCAGTCTGTCGCCCCTCTCCCGGTGACACTGTGACACAAGATGCGAGCTCAGTGCGCGGCAGGCAGCTTACTACTACACTGCTGCCGACAGTGCCGAGACTGTAGAGGCGTAGCTGCACCATGGAGACCAAATAAAGAGGGAAGAGCGCCGACTAGTTACAAGCTGCCGTAACAAGAGGAGGAGGAACGTCTATAGTGATGTAGCTTTATCTCGAAAAGGTTTATATTACAAATGTAGACTAATATAACAGGAAAAACACATCTGGACGCAATAATACAAACTCTTAAAATAATAATCGTTAATAAAGTGGCCTGCTTTCATAGTTTACAATAGATTCAACCCGTAACCTTCCTATAGCCTAAATATATTACCGTGATAATTAACTTCAACTTTAACTTATTGCCCCCAGGGGGGAATTTGTCTTGAAGCCGGCAGAACACGGTCTTTAACAAATTAAAATACATAAAACATAACACAATAATATATAGGACAAAGGCTAAAGGCCCCCACAAAAGCACAAATGAAACAAATATAGCCTCCATCAGCATAACAGCATAAGAAAAAGACAAAGGATTATTTGGCTACTATTTAACCCAAGTGTTCTGCCACAGAGGATGCTCAGTAGGCTGCATAACATATCAACTCCAGGTGGGCAACTTTCATAATAATGTTGGCTACATAATAACATAACAATATAAATAATAACCCAGATGTCTAAATCATTTGGCAGTGCCAACTGAGTTCAAACAGGTTATATCCTTTCTTTTCTTTCTTTTGTTTAGTTGAATGGAGACTTTAATCACAGAATGTTGACCTATCTTCCCATTGTGCATTAATGAAGTGAAACAAAAAAGCATTTCAGTGTTAATAGACTATCAGGCTGCGATTATTCATACATCAGTGTTAGGTGTCTGGTTTTCTTTCTCTTGTCTTTTTCATAATCTAATCCGGTGATCTCGAACTGCTGTGTTGCTACTGTTGACTGTCTTTAGCCCACTCCGATATCAGCCCGCCCGGTTTATGTCGTAATCAAAAGGGGACAGCGAAGTTTAGCCTTGAAAGTATAAGGTATCGCGCCTAAAACTATGTCTTAATGTTTATTTGCATACCATTTGTAGTACTTGTACCGACCATAGGTGTTACACACTATAAACACAGAAACCACGCTGCACTGACTGCCTATGAATAAGCATGCTGTAAAAGACGGCCGGTCACCGGAGGCGGGATGTCCGAGTGTCGATCATCTTAAGTGACATGCTAATTATCATAGCGTGCGTATTTAACGCAAAGCATTGATTTTGTTCCGTTTGTCATGTTCATATCATGGATGAAATATGGATTAGGGTGACACATTAACCTGGCATCCACATATGGAGATGCTTCCAGTTACTGCGGACTCCACTATACTTCCGGACTACAACTAACTATGAGGCTTCTGGGAAATGCTGTTGGTGATGACGCTGCGGCCGCTGTGACACACGAAGGCATCGGGAGAGGGTTG
>NW_018127898.1:2680566-2701983 GCF_001952655.1 Monopterus albus | reverse complement strand
CGGAAGAGTTTTGTAAAAGTCGACCTTTACATTCTTACTTAAAACAGTGGAAGAGCAGTTGAAGCCACGGTTCGTCATGTCGAAAATGGAGCCATTACGAGGGCTTTTAAAATGTAGACACTGAGTCTTGTAAACATGACCAAGAAGTGCCAGGGACATTTGGAGAAAGCATGCAGAACAGCACACGTTACCTCATCTTTTTCCAGTATATTGGAACAAAATACAGGTAGGTTACCGTGCACGATAAGTTGTTAAATTTTAAGGCATATTATTGTTATTTATTATTATTATTATTAACTGCAGTGGGGCTGCGAAAGTACCTTCATATCAGCTGGAGAGGAGGAAAGGAGTCCAGGACCACTTGGAGGTAGGTTTTACTTCAGTTATTGTATTGTCACATCCCTTGGGTGCGTATTTGTTTGCAAGACCAGCTCCTGTGTTGTAAACTATAAATCAAGCCATCTAAATTATTATCTAAGTATGTATTATGTATTAAATGAAATAAACATTTTGTGATGATGTTTGCTCTCTGTTATAAAGTTGCTTATGGAATGGGAGGATGTTTTATTATTAGTCTCTGTCTTGGTGAATTCCTGATTTATCATATGAATAACAACATAGAGAGTGGTGCACAAAGAGCAATACAATACACTCACTTCAACTTATGTTCATAACTGCATGAAGACAGGCAGATTGTGCAGTAGCTGCCATGTCTGGTGGTTGGTTTTATAAGCACAGTTTTGTTTAGCAAACTGACAAATGTTAACAATGAAAGGATTTGTTTTTTTTTTCAGTGTTTACAATTGATTATTCAGCTCATCAAAAATTTTACTGATCTTGTGGAACGGATTGAATAACAATTAGCAGGGTGAAATGATCTCATGGTTTTTAATTCTCCTTGATGTTCTCTTTGTTGGTGTGCAGGATGCGCTAAGGAGACTGAGGCCACTCAATCCAGTATCTCTGAAGGTCTCCAGCAGGACAGACAGAGGCGTCCATGCCCTCTCTAATTCTGCCCACTTTGACCTCCAACGCAAGAATGACAAGCCACTGTTTACTGAAGACATACTTGTTAAGGCGCTCAATTTCCATCTTGGGACAGAGAAAATCAGGTAAGTCAATAATCACAAACATGCACCCGTACACCTGAACTGAGAATCTCCTCACGCAGGCCTTAAATGTAACACAGGTCATTCGAGCTGTACATCAGGACACATTTCCACACATTTCCTGCCAGTCACTTGAAAGTCTTTAGTTGTGGAGTTTTTTTTTTTCATGCTGGTCCCAAGCGTGTTTCCCCAGCATCTAACTGATGCATAAAGGTTTTTATGACTTCGTCAGTGTTGTTCTGCTACTGAGCTCTGTGACCTAGTTTTACTGTTACTGAACAACAGCACTTCACTCTGTCATATGAGGGCAAAGCATTCATTTCTCTGAACAGTGATGATCACGCCAAGTTGTTTGGTTATTCATCACCAGTTTTAAAAGTGTTCTTATTTCCAAAAGCACTGGGTATGTTTTGATTTCAAGAGAGAATAAGATAAAGGAAGCAGAGGGACTCAGACAATGATGAATGAACAAATAAAGAAAGTCGGAGTCACTGAGAGAGGGTGAAGAAAGAGTCCTAAATAGACAGGCTCTAAATAAAGACAGAGAAGTGAGAGTGAAGCAGAAAAGAGACACTGGGGAAACACAGAGAAGAGAAGAGAGGGAAGCTCCCAACATCCCACTAATCCTTAAACCTGCAGAGAGGTTAGAAAGGCTTATCCCTGCTCTTCTTCTTGATCTATAGCATCCGTTAATGCACTCTTTCTCTCTCACACACGCACTTAAACACACAGATACACATCTAAATGGGAATTAGTCCTGATTAATATGTGAAATCTGCTAAGAAATATACATTATAAGCACACTTCATATAACAGCATTATAGAAGTCTCCTTAACTGCCTTATACTGTGTGTGCATCTTGAAAAAATATTCTTAGCTCTGATACCACAAACCATCTTTTCACATTTTACTCAGAGGGAAGATGCAACTAAAAAAAGAGTTTTTCTTACAGCAACAATCAGTGTATGGCTCTTTGCTCAAGGCTTCAATCTGCTGCCTCTGGAGAGGGAGAGCCAACGCAAGATTATAACATAGACTGTACACTATGAAAAATATCTCTCTCTCTTCAGCCTGGGCTTCACTGCCCTTCTGTGAAAATGGTCTGAAATTAGCTTACAATGTGGCAAAATGGTGCCACAGCAAACAATGTCCTAGTTGGGAGCACAAACCAAATTTCAGGTACTAGTAAGTTTGAAACTCCACATTTGAGAATGTGCAGGCACATATTTGTAAGGGCATAATCAGATTTGAGAGCATATGTTGCACTCATTTCTGAGTCTGCAAGCTCAGATTTCTCCAGTTGGTTTTGTGTGAAATGCCAAAGGGTTTTGAAGTGCACAAAACAAGTTTTGAGTGCTATTCAGTTTGTAAATCAGGATTTGAGACCATGCGGGCACGGATTTGTAAGAGCAGAAACAGGTTTGAGAGTAAGGGAGGATCCCTGCTGTTTGCTGAAATCGTCTGTTGCACTCATGATTCTGTCCTCTCTTGCTCTCAGATCTATTTTTTCTACAAATCTGTGCCCGCTCACTCAGATCCTGATTTGCTAAGTAAATAGCGCTCAAAGTTTGTTTTGTGCTCCTTCGAAACATTTGGCACTAACAGAGTTTCACACAGTACCTAGTGGAGAAGAAATGAGCGCAAGCATAGCCGGGATAACGCTGTCAAATCTGATTATGCGCTTACAAATATGTGGCTGCCCGCTCTCAAATGCTGAGTTGCAAACTGTGTAACGCTTTGGTTTGCGTGCTGTCAAATATTTTGGCATGGCCATACTTCCATACCCATAACACATCCACAAGCTTGATTGCACACTCTTATGTACAAGCATGTGTGGATGAACAATGTAAGGTGCTGGTGTGCTTTTTGCAGTGGCACTGGCACAGCTGCCACTTTGTTCTTTTACTTCAACTGCTCTTTTGTCATTCTGCCAGGATCACCTGTGCCCACCGTGTGCCTGATGACTTCCATGCCCGTTTTTGTGCCCAGTCTCGTACCTATGTCTACCGGTTAGCCCTAGGAGTCCCCCACTACTCTTTGCTTCCCCTTACAGAATGCAATCTGTGTTGGAGCCTGGGCAACATGTGAGTTATCCTAGTTTGTACATTGCCCCGTCTTCCATTCACTCATCTGTCATTTCATTCTTCATTCTACTGTGAGTGTGCATGACAGTTTAGCTTAAAAGATAAACAAAAAAATCAAGCTCAGACTCTAACTCAGTTTAAGTTGGTTGATAGATGCACATTAACAGACACGCCCCCAATAACCTTATGCCAATTCTTGAAGAAACAATGGAACGTTAAACACATGAATAATCCACACATACCATACTGAAACTGCAAATTAGGCCCAGTCAGACCAAGAGTTTTATGGGGCTGACATCACAAAACAAACAAAGAGGGAGAGAGAGAAAGGGGACAGGGATGAGGATGAAGAGATTACAAAAAGAAGGAAAGCGACTGGGTTTTGTAGTGTAGATGATGTTCTTTTAGCTGTGATGGAAGAAGGGAGCAAACATATTAGCGTTTTTCTGCTCCTCTACTTTTTTGGGGGAAAAGTAGGGCACGATAAGCTGCAGGCTTATACACATACAGAACAACACCCACGCACATTACCCTGACTGTGTGGTTTTCTTTTACTCTCTCTTTTCTTCCTCCTTCGTTCTGCTTCTCTCCTCTCCATTTTTTTTCTATCCCTTTCCATTTCTCCGTCCCCCCCCCCCATTTCTCACTGTTACATCCCTGCTTCATTATCCCTGTCTCATTTTCAGCATCCATTCCATCCTTCCAGCTCTGAGCGCCTCTGCCTCAGCGGCCTCTGCCCGTCCTCTCTTTGACCTGCCTCCCCCTCATCATCACACCCACTCCAGCTCTCACACTGCAAAAAATATTAATATGCCCGGTTCCTTTTAATGTTGAATTGGGTCTGCAACTTATGCATTTCTTAGAGCAAGTCGTATGACTCTGAAAAAGGCAGGATCATTTTTTGGTTTCATGTTTTTATGCCTCCTCTGCACTTTTTTTTTCCTTTGTGAATTTATATTCATATCAGATTTTTAGACATCACGGAAATATGAAACTTTGTTAGAATAACTGACAAAGTATAACCAGCCACCAGCCCCCCACACACTGCAATCATTTAGAGAAATGCAGAAAATGCTAACATTTGGGAAATTGAAGCTACACAATATCTGGCATATTTGCTTGCTAATTGACTTAAATGCTTTAATGATTATAAAAAGTTTTGCCAATTTATGTTGTGTTGAGAGATTATTCAATTAATCACTAATTGTTTCTCCTGAAATAAATGGATAAATGATAATATAAGAAAAATTACAACAATTTTAATAAAAAAATCTGAAGACATTAATTCACATGAATTAAAAGCAGACTTTGACCCATGCTGTACTACAGCAGTACTTTAAGCTGTACTGGCAATACTAACACTGTTTCTTTGAGAATTCTGTTATGAACTGCAGTGAATTCAGACATAAGCTGTTATTTTTGCAGAGGGTCATAAGGTTATAATGTCTCTGCTAGGCTGAGTGGATCCAGTGTTTAGTCTGTTTTCAATTTCTGATGGTTAAGGCCCAGGCTAGTAGCTCTGTCAGACTACAGCAGGACTTTAAGCTACTATCCAACTTTCTGTAAAAAGTTTGAATTCAAGCTTATGAAATGTTATAGATGGATCTGATTCACTGACCTGGGAATGATCAGGCATTTCTTTTATAAAAGTTAAGACTCAACACAAGAATAAATGAACTGTCAAGTGTCATTTTTTTGCAGCACGGCACCTCATCTTCATTCATGACTAAGTCAATGTTCAAGATTTTAAATTAGTACATTAAGATTTTAATTAATAAGTCACTCAGCATAAGACCATTTCCCTGCTCGCTGTATCTCTCTCTGTCAGATCACATTTAAGTAATGACAGAAGCATATGACTGTAGAAAATCTGAGCACCGTGCCCAGTCTCGCCCTCTCCCTCAAATGACCCAGGCGCTGACATGTTCTGCCTCAGAAAGTTTTCATATTTTACAAGTTTGCCAATAAATAATTCTACTTTTAAAACACGATTGAGGCCTGAAACCAGTTGTACTTGCACCGCATCCTAGCTGCTTAACTTCACTGTTCAGGCAGGTCACATTTAAGCCAAGTTAAAAAGTCTGTTGCCCTCGGCTGCAAGTTAACGCTTATAGAAAAAGTATTGTTTTTCATGTCCCTCTATCAGGGAGCTGGATGTGGGAGCAATGCGTAAGGCTGCCACCCTGCTGGTTGGGACTCATGACTTCAGCAGCTTCAGGGCAGTCAACTCTGACATAACTTTTAAAAACCCCATGAAGACGCTGGATGTGGCGGCCATACAGCCAGGAAGTTCCTTTGTACACGCAAACTTCCACAGGTAGACGCTATACTCATGTAGACTGATTGCATTAGTTACTAGCACTCTGTATGTATGTCAAGTTAAAAAAAATGTATTGATGCCACATGGGAGCACAACACTGACATATTATCACTTAGTAAAGATCTTATTGGGAACATTAAAGCAAACAGTTGCTTCATCATACCTTCAGGAGAGCATTATCTGTCCAGTATTTACTCTGTTCCTGTGCTGTCCACCAGCATTTGAGAGAAACATCTGGTTCTTTAGCTGCTAAACGTTTCTGTCTTCTAATTCATACCGCATTTGCTCTAAAGTGTCCATGGTTGCATTTTCACCAAAGAAAAACCTTTTCCCTCTTTTATTCTCTACAGAGTTCTCATGAATGGCCCAGTGTGGGCTAACTTTAGTTGCAGTTGAGATGTGTGTTTATTTTTTCACAAGTGTCACTATTCTAAGTAACAGTGACAAGACAAGAAGAAACTGAGCGGTAAATTATTGAAAAGCCAAAGGTTGAACTACATTTTTTTTGTATCCTAGAACACAGAGCTGTGGTATGTAAGGTTGAGTTCTTTGGTCTCCATTAGACATAAATGGACAGCACTTCATTTCAGAGCTTTGTGTCGGCCATATGGTGTATTCACTATAAGACTGTGTTCACTTGTGGTTCGGATTTAATGTAAATTTAATCAGTGTTAAGTACAAAAAGGGTGTGGGGGAATTTTGTTGTTCTACTCAGTTATAATGTACTGGACTATCACAATGCTAAAATATCAAACATCACCATAAAGAACAATTGAATGTCAAGTTCCAAAAGAAGCTAATTCATATTTTCTTCTCAACATATAATCCTTTTGGTCCTTGTGCACAAGGGCAGTCCCCTGCTCTATCTGATGCCTGGCATGAGCATGAATGTCACATCGTAAGACGCAAGGGGGGGGGGGGGGGGGGGGGCACTGAAGTATTTAACAAAAGAAAGATTAAGAAGCGACACGTAAATATAACAGACTTGAGACAGGAGCCTTTTTCAGTTAAAACAATTCTGTTTTGGATTTTGGTTAGGTCCAGTTTTTTTTTTTTTCTTACAGAAACAAGTCAGTACTTGACATTAGCCTGTGTAGTATTCTTTATGTGACTGAGTAATGTGATGTAAGGCCTGCCGTTCAAAATATAGTTTTGTTTGTGAAGTGACACTTGACCCCCTGGGGTGATATTCATCCTTCTTTAGTTTAGCACATTCAGTCATGCCAGGTCAACTTCATGCCTACAGGCCCTGATGTATTTAATACAATACACCTTTAAAACATTAGCATATTTATGGCCCAATATGCATCCAGTGCAAAGAACTGGCACAGCTGTGATCATTAAAGACTGTATGTATATTGTTGTACACATTGTTACACTCTCATCTCTTGTTTTCAGGGAGATTGTGTTCTGGGAGCTGACTTTTAGAAGCAGATCTTTTCTTTACAAGCAGGTATGTTCCCTTTCAGTGTTTCTCTAGATGTACAAGATGATTGTGTTGCAGTATTGCCATCTGCTGGTGATGACTGAAAAATATAGATCATAATTAAGGGTCATTCAGCAGAAGCCTTGTGCTATTTTTCATTATATATTATTATAAAAACTGCTTTGGCCCTGTGCTTCAGGTGCGGAGGATGGCGGGGGCCCTGGTGGCAGTAGGTCAGGGGCGGCTCTCAGTGCCTGAGCTGAAAGATATATTGGAGGCTCGGGACTCTCTGGCTTACCCACGGGGCCTGGCTGCTCCACCTGACGGCCTCTTCCTCACCAGGGTAGACTACAGAGACGCAGGTGAGGACGCTGAATGACAGCAGGTCCAGTAGGAAGGACACAGACCTAATCTAAATCGGCAGAACCTGCAAACCTCAAAGCATATTGAAAATGGCTGTTTAAATGTGCAGTGCCATACGATGACAGTGAGCTGTCGTAGGACCAAAGGTCCAAAGGTCACTTCACAGTGTCAGTTAACTGTGGACTGAATTCAGACACTTTTACTGAGGCTGTAATTCTATGTTGTCCCCTTTTCTCTGAAAGCTACAGTATGTAACGTTTTCTAATATTTGTGTTGTAGAAATATGCTCCAAAAGTTAATGTAGAGAGGTGCTGTCAAAGCCTCCTGTGACCCTGACTCAATGAACAGCACTGACAGCAATGCAGAGATAACTTCTGAAAGGTTTTGAGCGGGATCGACCCATTTAACCAATCAGATATCCTTTTCAGACATGCACCCCTAGCCAGTAATTTGCTAGCTATTTCACATCGAGGCATCGTGTCTGAAACCAAGGCCCAAGTCGTGAAGTTGACAAACTGTTACCTGCAATTTTACCTGGTTGGACCTTTAAGTTCCATACTCTAGCTATACGAGCACATTTTTTCTATTGTTGATACAACCATAATTGGCACTTGCCTGTAATTTTTCTGTTGCTTACACCTAAGAATTACTTTTTAACCTTGTTTAAAGCGTACATCCAGCCAACCAGAGTTGAGCTCAGTGTGAATGTTACTTACAATAACCACCTTCGAATGGGTGAAATGTGATTGTGTTCATTCAGGATGAATCTTTACGTCTCATTCTTCCTTTATCAGGACATTTCAGATTCATGGCCTCTTTTTTTTTCTGCCTCCTTAGACCTGCAGCTTCCACAGCAGACGTCAGAGGAGCAGCTACCGACCACTGGAAACCTGCTGTATTAATTTTACTCGAACATTTCATTTGTATCAATGTATTTTCATACAACTGTATGCAATGAATGTAAAAATGTCCTTTTTGCTGAGTCAGAGCCTCTAGTATATTAATAAATCTGTTTCCACATTTACAAATAAACAGACTACATACAGATGAACATCTACATGTTCTTTTAATTCAACATTTTAATATGTGTCCATGAATGCAGCTCAGCTACAAAATACCACACACCTTGAACCTATCATTGTCTACACATGACCTTAAGGTTACAACAAACAACTTGCTAGCCTAGTTAGGCAGTATTACTCCTGTGTATGTATGAGCTGGGTTTTGTAGGTTCTCAGAATTATCAAACAAGGTATACACGTGGAGAAGAGTGGTAGGTTCTATAGCCACATCTGCTTTGTGTGTCCAAGGCTCTTGTATAGTGGTATTACATTATGGATCAACAAAGTGCACACACACACAGTCACTGATAATGTATACATCCAAATGTCCAAATAAAACTGCATACGCTGCTTCTTTACCAAAAAGTCTTCACAGACCACAAGTGTGGATTTCGCGCACACCGTCTCTCACTTGTCTAATTTGGCTGCATCTGCTCATTGAGTGATTTTCAGCAAGTTGTCCGTAAACAATCCATTAAAACTAGACTACCACCGACAGTCTTCTCAGTGCCGGTGGGAGCCAAATGAGGTTTGTAGAAGGTTCAGAATGACCAATCACTGTCTTTGATGTTCCAGCGTATTGATCAACCACAAAAGACGTCACACAGAATTTCCTTAGTTTTGTACAGTCACCCATTAATAATGCAAGGTTGACTGATTTACCCTCACTGCATTCGGAGTACTGCGTCTGTCAAAATGGAACCTCATGAGGAATGTTTTTGCACTTCTTAGAAGTGACAAGTTGTCAATAATTCAACCACACAATTTCTTTAACCTAGAATTTTAAATATGTACACAAGTACATGTTTTCTATCCAAGCGACCATGTTGGAGCAACACAGTGAATCTGATTGGCATAGGTCCTCAAGTCAATTCAGCATTTGGTTTCAAAATGAGAATTCACACATCCTATAGACACCCAGAATTCGATATATAATCAAAATTTCAAGTGTTACTCAGAATATTAAGCCCAATGTCTCAGAATATCAATAACAAAATCCTATGTATATATAATGCACTTGAGGAAGGCATCGCTTTTTTTTTTAAATTCACAATCCTTAATAACAGCACAGTCTGGGTGAAGAATGGAGCTGAGCTAAAGTTGAACTGGAGACCCTGATTGAAGAGATTGTGGGGGACAGTGAGAAACAAAGCGGAACTGATCACATCAGTACTTGTCATATTTTCAATTAAAATGCAGTTTTATGACAGACAGGAAAAATGATCAATGCTCAGCAGCGTCACCAAGCCTATCCTAATAACAGCCGTTAACAGCTTTAAAAATAATATAAATAAGTATGAGATGTAGTTCACTAATGATTGGCTAAACAGAAAAATCTGAATGTCAGTGACTTCGAGTTAGTAGTGTATTATCAATCTAGTGAGCCTTTTTTGGCATTTGGCTACACACCCTGATGCTAAAACTGAGGTTAATTCGGGATTAATTTGTGTAATGTGAAAACAGATTAATAAGTTTGCATAGACCCTTGAATCCCAACCATCACCATCTTAATAACATAATCTTAGAGGTTAAAGTCCTGCTTGGAGCAATATGCCCAGCATCACCCTTTGTACTTAGTTCATTAAATTTAACAAAGCACATTAAAAGCTGTACTAGTCTACATGATACAGTTACATTCAATTTCACTTTTGTTCCTTAAAATAAAAAAAAAGGACTGTGGCACATAGAAATGGGTAGTTCTCTATAAGGGTTTTTGTGATTCGCTTGTGTCATGCCGCAACTACAGCCAAAACGAAAAAGCATATTTTAATCCATGTGTGTTCAGCTTTTGCAGCATCATGATACACAGCAATAAACTCACAGACTTTATTAAAAGAAGTACAAAGAGTGAAATGGGGCATGTTCCAGACTTAAAACACGCTCGTCGGAGAGGAGACACATCCACATGTAAACATATGCTGTGTTTGTGGTTTTTCTTTCTTCTCCAATGGCTAAAAATAAAATCTAAACATAAAACACTGAAGGAGTATACGGTCGTGGCAGAGGGAAGAGGGGAAAGCAAGTTGAGTCGGTGTCCTCTTTAGCTGGCGATTTTCTCTATTTCATCCAGATCATCTGTGTCTAGTTTTTCAATTTTTTTATCTGTAGAGGGAAAGACCACAGAACATGGAAAGGCTTGTTTAGACGGCTGAAAGGTACCAACTCCCTGAAATAAGTAAATGGCATTTAAAACAAACCATAATAAATATGGTAATTTCATGAGTTCTTTTGCTGTTTTTCTAATGATCGCTGCAGTAGGGCAATGTAAAAACACCTCAAGACAGAAAGGTGGGAGCAGCCGGGGTCAGACTTACTAAAATGCTCTTGGATCCTGTTGAGGATGTTCATGCTCATCTTGCTGTCCACCATGTTGATGGCCAGTCCCCTTTTGCCAAATCGACCTGTGCGGCCAATCCGGTGCAGGTATGTCTCATTGTCTGGGTTACCATCCTTGTCAACTGGCAAGTCGAAGTTAATAACCACGGAAACCTGCTCGACATCAATACCTGAGAGTCAGACGAGCAGGGAGAGAGATAATGATAATTACTAAATAACTGTCTTAAACACAGTTCAGTCTTGCATTTGGTGAACAATCCTACATTCAAACAGTTCAGAGCTACTGACACAGCTCCACTCTTCTATTTTGCTGGCTGTACATTAGGTGCACCACCCCAGCAGGCCAGGCCAGTGGGCGAAGCACACAGTGAGAAAGACAAGAGCGAGCCACATGTGCGCTAATGTTACTGATAAACACGACACTCTGTGGAAATACCTAATTTAAATGTTGGTTCATTATTCCAGGCAGAGAATAGGCAACTGTGAAATGTTGACATATCTCTGAAGATGCCACCCACTACTACATAACAGGGAAAAATGTAAAGCTTTGATGTTTCCTCCAAGGTTTTCTACTGCAAACAAGAGTAATGTAGACTGAGAAATATGTTTCCAAATCAGTGGCTACTATTTCACACATCAAGCCTTTAACTTGTGGCAAAATGTGTTCTCCCCAAAGCAAATGCTAAATATGGAGAATGCTCTTTCGATGTAGAAACAACAAATAGTCATATGATGACTTGATGTTGATTCCTTCCTGTTCTGAGCACATGGTCCTTACCTCGAGCACAAACATTCGTGGTGACCAGGACCTTCTCCTTGCCATCTCTGAAGCGTTCAATGACAGCGGCCCTCTGTTCAACCTGCATCTCTCCGCTGAGCAGCGCCACCTGGTGGCCTTCTCTGGACAGCTCCCCTGCCAGCCAGCCTGCAGTCTTTCTTGTCTGATCACACAGAGGACAGAGTGTGCTGTAGTTTTTTTTTTTTTTTTTTTTTTTTTTTTTTTTTTTTTAAACCGAGGATGAGTACTTGCATCTGAATGCCTGCTGATACCATTTCTACTACAGAAATTACAATTACCACAAAAGTGCAGTGACTTTAGAGACAGTTTTGAAATTCATGAGATTTACTTTGATTGTATTTGAATATGATATCAGAAAGCTCTGCAAATTAACTTAAAACTTTGTGTGATAAACACTGCCACCACTCTGATTAAACAATGTTTAACTGGCTAAATTTCTACAGGCCTACTATACAACAAACCTTTTTAGGAATGCAACCTTGTTTTATAATTAAACCACCCAGAACAGTTTAAATTTATTATTAAAACTGGTGCATGCTGATCTGCAGCCTCTCTGCTAGACACATACCTGCGCTGCAGCACAGGAAGCCATTTGATCTCAGCCTCAACATCTACAACACACATCTAAAAACAACATCTACAACAGATTTTCATACACAGAGCTCAGAATACTCCAAGAACTACTGAAAAATTTGCATCTGTTTTCTTTTCATTCACAATAATTACCTACCATCAGCAGAATGAGCACTGTGTGGGTTTGATGTGATGCGTGTGTAGTATTGGACAACTTTAAGGATTAATAGAGGGTGGTATCAGACCCAGTACTGGTACGGGACATCCCTGTAGGCACCTCAGCAGCCAACTACGTGCTCATGTAATAAAAGGACCAAATGTGAAAACGTAAATGGCAACAGCAGCTACTGAGGGCCCTGTGTCAAAAGATTCTGGTAAAATAAGGCTCAGGCTCTTCCAGAAAGTTACAGTCTGGTTATTTTTTCACAGTTTTATATAAAATGGTGGTGGAGGTGTCAAAGGGAAAACTGCTGTTTATACTACAGATCATAAATGGAAATATGAACAAAAACACAACTCATAGAAGCAACTAGATGAAACAGAAATGTGGCTTCATTGGCCAAATCAAACCTCTATGTGAACTTACATGGCAGAAGATCATAGCCTGGGCAATGGTGATGGCGCCGTAGATGTTACAGAGGGCCTGGAACTTCTCCTCCTTGCTGTTACACAAGACATAGTACTGTTTGATAGTATCCAATGTCTCCTCCTCTCTCTTTAGTTTGATGATGTTGGGATCAGGCACAATGCGCTTGGCGAAGTTCCACACTGATTCTTCAAATGTGGCTGAGAACAGCAGCATCTGGCAGTTTTTAGGCAACATCCTGGTTGGTAGTAAAGACAGGAGTGAAATGTCAGTGGCTGCAGTTTTAAAAACACAGATGCCAAAATGTTCTGTATAGTGCAGCACTGCAAAAAACCTTATTCACAAAATGACTCAATGTTGTGTTTTCAGGACAGCGTGTAATCTCGTGCAGCATTCATGACCTTACTTAGCTCAAGATTTTCACAGGAATATTTTACTGCAACTTACCTCTGGATGCGGATACTCTGGTCCTGGTGTCCTTGTGTGGCGATCATGACATCAGCCTCATCCAGAACAAACACTTTGACCTTCTTGGGCTCTATGAACTTGAATTTACTGCACCAGTCCAGCATGGTACCAGGTGTGCCAATAACAATCTGTTCCTGCAGCTTCATACCCCGCTGCACTGAAACGGACACAAGAAAAAAAAAAAAGCTCTCACTGACGCAGTAATCTCTCAGGTGCACTCAAGTTTTCATCCAGAGGAACAGTTCAGTCTATGTCAGTTTATTATAGGAAGCAGAGAGGCCTTACATTTATTTCCCCTGATGGCGTACACTAGTTTGACCTCAGGATAGTATCTGCCCATCTGCTCGATCACTTTGCCAGTCTGGAGTGCCAGTTCATAGGTAGGTGACACACACAGGCACTGATGGAGAAAAATGACATCAAGGGAAAACAGGATTTAGATTTTTGTCTAAAAGACAAGTCACTCATATCAACTAAGAAACTTAGGATTTCACTAACCTGGGGATATCTGTTGTTGGGGTCTACATGGCTCAACATGGCCAGGACAAAGGCGGCTGTTTTCCCAGTTCCCGATTGTGACTGGGCAATCAGATTCTGTGGACTAGAGGAAACTGACAATTAAACCACAGGCACAGGGGGTAAAATTGTTATTGACCTTGGTACTTCACGAGTGGCTGGTACAAGGTGGTGTACATTAATTTTAAAATTATACTCTACTGAGGGTGAGAGATTTTATTAAGAGACAATACATTGCTAGAGAACTCCACAAGCTTTGCATACAGTGTAATGGATACTCACGGTTCAGCGAGCATCATAGGTAAGGCAGTCTCTTGGATTTTGGATGGCCGGTTGAAACCCATGCCATACACACCCTGAAGCAGCTGAGGTTTGCTGCAGACAAAAAGCAGTGAGATGAAACCTACAGTTTTCTTGCTTTGGTCTTTGTTCTCCTCCTCCAAATGTCATGTTTTCAACAAGTATTTTACAGATCTTCAAAAACTCAAAACACCTGATCAAACATGGCTGTGTGAGAGTACAACCATGCTTTAAAAGATCTACCAATAAAAGGTTGGACAGAGGAAAAAATCCTAGAGCAGGTATGGTTGAAGTGTGAGTCTTGCTGGAAACTTTTTAGTTCCAAACCATCCTGTCTGACTACATGCACATGTCATTAATAGTATGACTCATAACCAATTAAAAATTATATGCTACACCCCAACATACTGTAGGGTAACAAGACAGATAAATGGACAAATAGAAGATTCACTTACAGTCGCAACTCCTCAAAGGACTTGACAGAGTAGAGTGGAGAGTTGGGATCCTTCTGAAGAACTTCCACTTGATTAGTGGTATTGACAAGATTGTTCCGGATCAGCTTGTTCAACAATGACTGTGCTGCTTTGTCCTCTAGAGAAAACAAAACAAAACAAACAAAAACAAAAAGTATTTCAATAACTCCAGAGACAACCAAGCATCTCAATGAAAGACAATCAAGAACATCAGACAGATTCACCAAAGAATGAATACTTTTGAAACAATACATTTTCCACCTTTGTCATCGTCATCTGTAGCCTTGTTTTCTCCTTCAGCTTCTGACTTTGCAGGTGTGCTTCTGGAGTCTGTTGCGTATGCAGCTGTGCCTGCAATTTACAAATGAAACATTTTTTTGCTTACTGGTTTTCAGACCATTAGCTTGCATTTTACAACCGATGTAATTGTATAAACTTACCATTTTCTTCTGGTTTCTCTTTTATTTGAAGGCTGCTGATCTATAAGGAGGACATCAGAAAGTTTACAGAGTTGCTTGATGACAATGAGCTTTACATATCAGAGCTGGTTATGAGATTCAATTTGTGCCTCTCACTGGTGGGATTGTTGCGTAAGCGATCCCACAATATTATTGTCATTCCACCATTTTTCAAATCGTATCCTTGTCCTCAGCAATATCTTTTATATTTTTGGAAATATTTATCTTTTTGTTGGCAAATTTTCCCATTAGAAATGAATTGTTGAATGCTCAGAGGCTAAAGTGTGAGAAGCAGTTAAACTTGTATTATTTCTCTGACTTGCCCTCACAGCCACAACTTTAACTTTAAACAAAAACATTTTTCATCACTTGTAAAAAAAAAAAACTTGTCTTGATTCAGATTATGTGATTATCTCAGCAACCAGATAAACATTTTGTGCCCAAAGCCTTCAAATGACAGGAATAGCATTCAGCTGCCCCATTCACTGCCATTATAACTGAGAGCAGAATTTTGAGGTGGGAAGCTAAGATAGGGGCTTTTGTAAGTCACTCCAGAAACCACATTTTTGACACAATCAACACAAATTTCAAATCATCACATTTAGAGGTGTCTCTCAGAAAATCAAAACACTTTACAACAGGATTTACTGTCTTGTCTTACAGAGCTTTTCAAGTTTCAAGTTTTCAAGGTTTCTTTCCAATCTCTAAAAGAAAGCAATATAGTTATTTCCAAGGCAAGCAGTACAGCAGTAGGACACGCAGAGATGTCCTACATTAGCCGATTAGACTGTCTGTTGTTTGTGGTGTTTTACAAAGTGACACTACAAAACTATTAGCAGGCACTTTCAGTTGATGGATCCTTTACTCAATGGATCCACGCAAACACACGATGAACCAGTACCTAATTGTAGGCACTGCAAAAGACATAGTGATTTTCATAGGTATCTAGTAGCAGCCAACAACGCAGTTTAGCTAAAGTTTTCAGGAGGCAGCAATCCCACCGCAATTTCCTGAGAAATTGCACTGTCTAGTTCCAACAGGTGATGAGGACAAAACAGGGATATGTCAGGACTACTTAAACTTCATTGGATTTCATTTAGAGGCCCCTCTTGGATTATGTGTTTACTGGCCAGCTAACTGCTAAAGCTAATAACTAAATGAGCACGCAGTATCACAGCTCCATCCAACTTAACTTAGCTCTGATGCCAAACCGGGGCCATCCGGTAGTTTCGTTTTTAAGTAAGTGAAAATGATACTGAGATAGGCTGCCAAAGAAGCCAATTTACTCACGGACTGTACTGTCATTACACAATTTCAATTGTCAAAAGTGTCAAGCGACGAATTTTAGGTTACATTGTAGCACAACAGGCCAAAAGAAAGCTTCATGTGAACAGGCTAACAACGCGTTAGCTTGTGTTGCGTGAGTTAATATTTACCGACTCCGCCGCGGCTTCTTGCTCGTCTACTGCCTTAGCCCAGGAGTCCGTAGCCATTGTGGGACAGTTCGTTCTGTAGCTATTATACTCGGGATAACTCAGCTGAGAAAGCTAGCTCACAATGACGAGCCAGTAATATAAAAGTAACTATTTGCCCACAATGGCGTGCCTCAAGCGATTCTAAGGACCTGTGCAACCGCTCACACGTCCGGACAGAAAGCAAGTGCTGAACCACAATAGTTCCTAATGTAGTGAGAGTTCCCATCCGATTTACGAACACCGAATGATCCTTGAACTTTGGCAAACAACTTAAATGTAATGAACTGATAATGATTTGTGTTTTATTTCAATTAAATTTTAGTGTTAATATTTAGCAGTTTATAGGCTAAATCTCAAGAAACTTTACTCTGCCGAGCCTGTAGATGGCGCCAAGACCTTTACCCGAACTCTACCTTAATCATCACAGCTAAATGCCTAAACCCACCCTATATTAACCCTATAACCAAGTCTTAACCTTTGAAGTTGTCAGGACCATAAAAAATGTTCTCACAATATGAAAATGTTGTCACAACACTGGTATTGAAATTAAATTTGTCCACACAATGACATAAAGACACATACAAAGAAAGAAAGACACATACACATAAACCAAAAATAAAGATGTTTTTATTTTGGGATTCATACAAGGGACAAGGTATAGAGTAGGGCTGGATTACCAACTATGAAACACGGCCAGGGCTCCAGATGATAAAAGACCTAACAGCCTTATGTTTGCTGTGTAGCAATTAGTTTATGACAAATTTGTTTGGTAATATGCAGCACTAATATGCAGTTTAAACTGCTTTGGTAAGGACCTTAAATCGACTGCCCTGCCCTAAGGGTGCTGCATTCTAAAATGTAAAACCTATGCAACCTATAAAGGAATAAAGAAATAACACAAGGCTCCCACCAATAAATCCAGGTTTACATCATCCCTTATTTCATCTGTGTGCATCAAAATGAGTCACACTAGTCAGACTTGTTGAGAGTTACTATGCATTATTTTCTACAAGAAAACATTTTCTAGGGCTTCCTACTCTAAGGATTTACTGATTTTGCCATTTACATTATAGGATTAAAATGTTCTTGTGTTTTTGCAAAAAGATTACTCTTGTTATTTAAAATGATTGCCAGTCATAAAAAGACTAGACACACCTCCAAATGACCAAACATTTGATTGGTAGTATACATTAAGTAATGCGAAGTAAAATCCAAAAAAAAAAACACCTATCCATCCATTATCACTACCATATATCCTGTAGAAGGTTGCAGGATCCAAAATACCAAGACAGTCAAATTAGGCAACCAGAAGCATGAATAAACTCATGTGATGCAATTTGTATATCATCATCATCATTACGCAGCAACAAGCAGTACTGAATGAGACCAGTTGGATTCCATGGTAAAAAAAAAAAAAAAAACTTCCTTTGAAATAGTAAATTATTTCAACTTTTTGAGCTGTACGTATATATTTGACCACTCCAACATTTAGATGAAACACCAAATTGGTGTATAATTGCTAAATCCATTTATGCAAATACAAGTCACTTAAATTAGTTTCCCAGAAACACTCAATAACTGCAACAGTATTAAAAATGTTTTGGGGGACTCTAGGATACTTGTAAATGATCAGACACTTAATGAATGCCAGTGATTCTGCATTGTCTATCTTAATATTGAACAGTGACCCAATGTATTTTAGACACAAAGTACAAGTCCCCACAATGTAAATAAATCAAGTTTAGGGTTAGGACTTACATAGCTTACAGAATAAAGTGTTTGGTTAACATTGCTCAGGAACTACACTCATTCACTGCCTGGGCAATATGAGAAGCATCATGCCAGCTATATATAACCTATCTGTCTTTTAAATATGGGACTATTACCTTTAGCTGGTTATTTATCTTAGAATAAAGACTGGAAATAGGAAGAAACAGCTAGCCTGGCTCTGTCCAAAAGGTGAAGTGTAAAAATGACCTTTTATGGGTTTGCTGGGGGTTATGCGTGAGACCTTTTCTTCCTTTAGGTCACTGATCCTGGCTACAAAAGAGCCCACAAGACAACCCTTGTAAAACTAATATATGTTGTTGTTACACTTAATGGTTTTGTTAGGATTAAACAAATAAAATGTAACACATGTTCATTAGTGAATTTCAGAGGTGTTAGCAGGTAGATTTTGTAACCTTTAAACAGAACTAGATGTTTCCCCCAGTTTCTAGTCCTCATGCTAAGATAAGCTAACTGACTGCTACCTATAGTTTCAGATTAAATGTAGGCTACAGACATGAGAGCGATGTTAATCTTCTCATCTAACATTGGGCAAGAAAGTGAATTAGTGTATTTCCCAAAATGTCAAAATGTTAATGTTAGTTGTTTGTGTGCAGAACAGAACTGAGAGTTTTACTCTTCATCTGAAACAGTCCAGCAGACCAGTCTATTCAGTCTTATCACACTGTGTTGGTACTGTACAGTTATGTATAGTGCTGCAGCATACAACTTTCTTTCCATTTTGGTGCTATAGTGGAAACCAGGCTATTAACCAGAGCAGGCATCCACTAAGGACCATGCAGGAGCACTTGGGGTCACCTCTGGAGCCAGACTTCTGTGGCTGGCTGCTCATTAATTGAATGCAGAATTGATTTCACACATTTCGCCTGTTCCACTGGGATAGATAGATGGATGATGACAGTGGCTTGGGATTGTGCTGAAGGAGATTACATTGATCTCTGTTCCGCTGTCATCCAGCGGTCAAAACTGTGTGTCAGTCCAAGTTTATCTACATGACTGTGTGTGCATACATTAGTGTCTGCATGTGAGAGAAGATATTGGGGGTCTTTTGGATCATCAGTTTGGTGACAAATTTCTTAAAGGCTTGAAAGAGCTGAGTTTATTGTTGCCTCCGATAAGTTGCCTTGCCGTAGGTATCCATGGCAACAAAAAAGAGTAAAAGTAAGATTTAAGGTCTCAAGAGAATTTGAAAGACACAGACAGAAAAACTTCATATTGTCACATAAGGGCTCATTTCAAGCACTGAATATGGCAGAAAGGATATCACAGGAGTATGATCACCGTTTCCTGTGAACAATCTGAAGAAAGATACACACTCAGGTCACAAATACGTAATGAAAGATCACTTCAACACTACTAAATGCTTGTACAGTACAGTAAATCACCATTTACTGTATGCATGAAGTACAACTACTGTCATATATTCTCCATATAATTATCCAGTAACACGTCATTAAGCGCTAACACAGGAGTGTGAACCTGTGTCCTTTTCTGGTTAAAAATATGCAGTAATGAAAAGGAAAGAAAAGTAAAGTAAAGGAATAAAAAACATCGTTAGACTAAACAGCACTCAGAAAGCACAAACACCAGCTAAGGCAGCTAACTGTCCCCATAATGTCATTATGCCTAAAAGCAATATTTCCATGATAGACTGACCCTCATAATACAAGTCCTTGACCATGAAAACCTACCCCTGACATCTGGAATCACACTGATATCACTATTAGTTTGAAAGAAAATGATATTTCAGTAGATATTTTAATGTTTAATGTTAATGCAGATATTTTACATGGCTTTGTGGAGTAGGGTATTATCATCTTGAAACAAACTGATGGTATGGTCTAGATTTAAGATTTTCTGAGATAAATAAGCTTAACCCAAAGTCAAAAGTACATACAAAAAGTAAAAATGAGTGACAAAATAAAGGAAAAACCACCATAAAGTGGGCTGCCATGAGCCGCCAGAACAACTTCAGTGCACCTTTGCATTGACTCCACAAGTCTCTGAACTCTGCTGGAGGGATGAACACCATCCCTCCAAAAGATATTTTCTCATTTGGGTTTTTTGGTGATGGTGGCGGAGATGCTGTTTAACATGTCCCTACAAAATCCCCCATAGGTGTTCAACTGAGTTGAGCTCTAGTGACTGCAAAGGTCATAGCATATAATTCAAATCATTCAGTGACCCTTGTATATTCAGTGTCTATGGGCTGTAAGGGTGTCCACCAACATTTGGCCTTAAAGTGTAAATTAACTGTATCTTTAATGGGGCCTCCTTCTGGTCATAATGGCCCTAGGGACTGACTGAATATTTTAGGGTAGACTACTCAGCCAAGGTGATACCTCTGAGCAGTACATGCATCATTCTCAAAATGAGTATCAATATGGTTCCATTATATGACCTGTCTATGGCACTATACTAGACAGCAACCCCATGTGTAAAAATATTCAGCAATGTCTATTTTATTCTTTCTATCTTTAATATGGAAACATTCAAGTCCTTGGTTGGTCCATCCGCAGCTAATTAGCCAGAATCAAAGGGAGACAAATCTCGTAAACACAGACAAGCTGTGTGCACGGGTCTATAGGTGATAAAAACACAAACAGAGGGGGAAAGAGGGAGATTAAGGCTGACTTCTCGCCAGGCCTCTTCTCACTACATTCTTGTAAGATTCATAAGCCTGATCTTCCATTCTGAGCCGGCTCATCACTGCTTGCTCCATCCTTTACATCTGTAGCAAGGAAAAATTTAAAGCAACAACAACAACCTGCACACCCATGCTAGAATTAAAATGGTGATGCAGCACTTGTTTTCCATCATCAAGAGAGAGCATACAGAGAAAGTGAAAGAATGTGAGATAGCATGAGAGTGGGCAAGAAGAAGGGAGAGCGAAAGAGTAAAGGGCTGACAGCTGGTTGGTATTCCTGAAGCTTAGCCACAGAGGTTGATGGTGCAGAGTGGACAGCACCAAGGAATTTCAATGTGGGTAAAACAGCTTGCTGTTGTGAGACTAGCAGCTCTAGACTTTATATTACAGGCCTGACTATTTTACCAATGTCTCTGTGTTAAAGGTGCATTAAGATTTTACACATTGTCTGTTAAATAAATTGAACAGCGCTTCTCTTACCCTTTGTTGTCAAAATACACTTTGTAAATTAGACCTGTCTGCCACCTAGCAAAGGTTAAAAGAAGCACTTTTCAAATCACAAGTAGTCATTTTAAACAGCCAGCCATTGGGGACCTCTTGTCTACTAAAAGTCTGCCAGACTGAAGAGGCTGAG
>NW_018127898.1:2676636-2680551 GCF_001952655.1 Monopterus albus | reverse complement strand
TGGGACAAAGAAAAAACATTAAGACATGGCAATATTTTTTTGGCCTGTGGCATGGTGGCTAGTGCTTTTCCAATTTGAGTTAATCAGTATATATACTATTATTTTTATTTTTAACTACTAGCTAAATAAATTGTAACATTGGCTAGCTGGAAGAACAAAGCTTGTCTTTTTCTCTTTTAATTTTTCCATCTGACAACTGCAGAGCAACAACAACACAACAGACACACACACAGAACCCTACTAAAACCTTCCCGCCAACCCGCCCTGTGGGGCATTATGGGAGGCCCCGCTAACAGGTTCTCCTCTCAACACCACACAGCCCCCACCTCAGTGGTTAACTGTCCCCAGTAACCCACATAGCCATCACAAAGTCCATCAGGTGCGCTGGCACTGTGGCTGCCCTACTGGCCTCTGGACAGCTGATAGGAAGGGGTCAGGAGCCAGTGATTGGCTCCCAGTGTCTGTTTCCCCCTCGGATAGGGCCCAGGGCAACTATGGTGCAAGCTATCCAGTATGTGCAGCACCACTAATCAACTCCGCTTCAACAGTTTCATCCAGTACACCACGTCTGACAGTCTCTCCATCACAGTTAACAGCCCAACACAGTGGCTGGTCAGCTTAGAGGACAGCTTCTGCTCTGGAATGTACACCCACACCAGAGCACTCGGGTAAAGTCCTCCCCCTTACATTGTAAGCCCACTTCTGGTAAACCTTGTGTCTGAGAGGGCCTGCTGAGTCAGTTCAGGTGCATCCAGGTAGTAATAATCCAGACCCGGCTTCCCAAATACCAAATCAACTGGTGTCTGGAGCTCATGCTCAAACATCCCTGAAAGGCTGTTCAGTACATCCACAGGACCAGAAGCAGGTGCAAATCCCAGTCTCACTGCTGGTGGGTGATTAGAATTGCCAGCTGCGTGGCTAGCATTTAGTTGAATGTAGGGTTGGGGTTAGGGTTGGTAGCAATTCCCTTGGTCTGTAGTCAGAAAAGGTGTCAGGATATTCACATCCATATTGTGGATATCCATATTCCATTGTAGCCCCCATCTGGTACTGCTGTAGTGGAACGTGCTCCATGTCCTGGTGGCAGCCTGGCCAGTAGAAGCAGGATCACGGTTGATGCAGAGTCTTAGCAATCGCAAAGTGGCCTGCCTCCACTGAGCCAGTGGACCTTGTGCCAGTGTCGACGAGGCACCAGGAGCTGCAGGACCTCGCAGTGGCCCCCCCACTGAAGATGGCTGCATAGTCCTCCCCTCACTGGAATGCCTGGCCTTTCTGGGCCAGCTGGTGTAAGGGGCAGGCAATGCCAGTGAAGCTCTGGATGAACTGCTGATCATAGGAGGCCAGCTGTTCAACTGGGCCACCACCTGCACTTGGATGAGCTACATTTCCAATGGCCCCTCCCCACTGTAGCGTGGTAGCTTCACAGGCCCGTGTTGGTTGGCTCCTGGTGCTGGCTGTTCTGGTTGAAGCTGTGGTGCTGGTGGTCTGCAGTGGCTCCACTGGCTCACTGGGTGGAGAACACTGGCTCTAGCAGTGGGTGGGTCGGTTGGTGTCCCTGCAGAAGTAGCAGGCATCCCAGCTTCAACATGCGCTTCTTTATTTTCCCAGGGTCATAGCAGTAGAGTCGCCTAGGTCACAGAAGCCCCAGCTTCGGAGCAAGCCTCTTTGTTAAATTTCCAGCACTGTAGCAGTGAAATAAGTCCCTGTAACTCTTGAGGTGACATCGATCAGTATCCCACTTCTGACACCAATGTAACTGGGAGAGGGTTGAAGAGTCGAGAGACTGGAGCTTGTCTTTTTCCTCTTTTTTATTTCCACATGGACAAAGGAACAACATAAAACACTGCCAAAAAACTGAACACAATCCCATTAACCTGAACTAAATACTCCCCTGCGCCAAGTGGCATTATGGGGCATCCTGCCAAATGTCTCACAGCCCTCAATGCTACAGTACTTCAGATCACTTCATGTGGTTGGGTTTATCAAGAAGATATGAGAAAAGGTAAAGTAAGGGAAAAGGTTAGACAGGAGAATCCGTGTGCTGGGCTTAGAGCAAGATCCAGCACAATTTCAGTCACAAGTTTGGCCAGGCAACCACAGGCATCTGGATCTAGCCTCCTTCTTTTCTCCAAGAGAAACTAAGCTCTCACTAAACCTGACCAATTCACTCAATAAACAGCAGGATTATTACAAAACCTTTGGTGGGGGCTAAATAGCCTTGAGTCCTTTGAAAACTATGAAAAAAGATTAAGCAGACTTTTTGTTTTCTCATGCAGTTATCAACAATCATACAGCCACCTTCATTCATCAGTCACGACTTCAAGGCTGTCAAGCCCTGGGTCAACAATTTTCAATTCCTTAATAATTTATTGATGGTGGGTAGTCAAATTGCATATTAATAATGTAGAAGGGCTCAGTACATGGCTGATACAAAACACCTTTTCAGTCGGGCTCATTCATGCTCACAGACCTGCTGACATATGTACTATGTTTAGCCCCACGTGGTCCAGTGCTGGCACATTGCATGAATGTAGTCTGCATCAGTGGGCTGTGTTAGCTGATGATGGAGCAACTAAAATGTTTCATGTTTTCATTTTTGAGTCTGTCTCTGAAGATCTATTCCCTGGAGGGCGAAAAGGCTTTTCAAGGGGGAACTGGGAGAGAAAAGCATAAATGTTCAAAGACACTGATATGAAGAACAAAGGCAAATTGTTTGCATGGTAAACTAATGCTATAGTCTGATATGTTAATAGATTTTCAGTCAGGTCCCATATGTTTATTTGAATTTGCAACATTTTAGCATAATTTTTTTTACATGTAGATACATGACCACCTTCACTCTCAGACAGTTGGACAGCTATACTGTGTGTTTGGTCGTGAGCCAATCATAATTGTAGGACAAATTAAGTGACCAATGGTTAATTTCCATCTAGTTCAGCATCTTTTATTCAGGAGGCACACGTACACAGTCACATGCTATCCACCCTGGAGACCCGGTAAAGACCCACTCTGCCACCAAGAGATGGCCCACCATTTTGTTCTGTTTTGAAAAGGATCTCTATGTATGAGATTAGCTGGGGGGGGCCACAAGCTTTTCCCTTTATTGTGTATCACAGTTAGGATATTTCCCCGCTGGTGTCCTTGTGTGTCAGCGTGTGCATGCATGGTGTCAGGCTGCATTTGTAAGCATGCACATATTTGTGTGTGTTTAATGGGTGCTGTGTTTGCTGCAGTGATGATCTCAATGGAGACATCTGATGCGTATCTGTGTATGAAACTGTAGTCCGCTGCTGCTGAGCTTGAGGAGAATGCCTATAGCATCTCAATCTATGTGTGGTTGTTACAGCAACACAAATCCCATTCTTTTCTACTTGTAGTAGATGCCAGTATGTTGATGAGTGAGGCAAGGTCAGAGGTAAATTAAGGCATTTATTGAGGTCACAAGAGACTCTCGCCTCCACCATCTTCATGAACTGTTCTTGACCCTGTACTGGTGCTCAGTGGCATAAAGCACCACTTACAGATTTTGTAGAGAATTGTTCCATTGAATGAAGACACCGCATACATGGTGCTTTTGACAGATATCAGAACAACCAACCTTCAATGAATAATGCCCCACTGAATGCACACAAGTATGTAAACTTGCATTATGAAACCTCACGATGTCACTGCACCAAAATGTAAAAAGCTGTCTCTCTCAGCCATTGGTTTCCCTCCACAGATTTAAAGCAGCAACAAAGCAACTAGGCAGAGAGCGAGAGACAGTGAGTGAGAGAGACTGGGAGGAGGTAGTTGCTATAGTAACCATCTGGTTGGTCTGAACTGTTTCTCCCTGCCGTTCATTTCATCATATTGAGCCACTGTCTATCTCCCTCTCACTTTATCTACTCACATCCCTCTCTTTTCCTTCTCTGG
>NW_018127898.1:2674341-2676486 GCF_001952655.1 Monopterus albus | reverse complement strand
GTCCTTCAATCTGTCTTTTTGGCTTTTTGTCCATTTTTATGACCCTGCCCTGACACTCCCATCTGTGAAACCTGGACTCTTAACCTTTTCACACAAGACAAATACATGAGGACAGTGGGATTTGGGTGGGATTCAGGGTTTTTAGTGATGAGTAAAAGCTGGACTGGAGGGAACTTGCTTGAAAGACTGACGTCATCTACAATAATTTAGCTGCAACCAAAGTGGGTTTTATCAGTACATCATAGACAAGTTAGTTTTTTTTTTTGGCCAAATGTTCTGATTAAGTTACCCCCACCCCCTCGGAAAAAAAAAAAACTGCCATAAAATTCCTTCCGGGAGCAGGCAGAATATACTGGTGTACTGTCCAGAGAGATATTTAGGTATTTTTCCAACCAGGACTGCTTTCCCCTTTTTCCTCTTATCAGTGACTGTCCTTGTGAATTCCCAGCTGAGGCTCAATCAGGGAGAGAATACCTGATCCCAATGCCAATTGAGACTTGCCAGCACTCACACACAGACACAGACTTATCTACACATAAACACACACACGCAAAAATAGCAAAAACCTAAATAAATACACGAACATCTGCACATGCAGGGGAATGAAAATGCAAATGCTGCCTCAGCCATTTGCATGCCACATACCCTCTATTACTGCACCATATAAAGCCCATTGATTCGAAAAGAGAGGTGATTTTTCCCAGTCAGTGGTTTAGCATGTTGAGGTCACCACAGGCATTTTCCTTGTGAAGACACAAAGGTCAGATACAGGAATCCAGAGAAGAGGAGTTTAACACCGGTCATTCTCAGGAATAGCTGTGAGAGTCAGTCAGGCCGCAGTGTGTGTACAGAGTGTGTTAGCTTGTGTGTGCAGCTAAAAGGCAGCTTGAAGGGCATGGTTTTCCTAGTGGTGTCAGTGACCTATGAATGCTCTCTCCCTCTGTGCCTACCCTGAGTGTTTTTTTCTGCTTCTTACCTTCATGTTGGTCCTCTTCTTTTTCTTTTTTTGTTCTTCTTCACCTGCCAATGCTTATGTAACCTAACAGCCATCCAGATCTTGACTTCCATCTGTTCCCTTTCACAGCACCAGTGATTAGCCTCTCATCAGTCCTCACTATAGAGCCCATCTGTGACTAAATGAACCAAATAGTGACTGGGTCAGTTAATAAAAAACTCCCCATTACATTACTGAAAACAGTAGAGGATCTATTCATTGTAAAGTGTCATTTTGTGTCTCTTCACACCGATTGAATTTGAACTTATCTGGTCAACCTGAGGTGAGCAACACCTACTCTGATCACAGCATTAGGACTTAGCAAGTATGCAGCTATGAGAGTTTGTGTGATAAGCCTACATGTGAGAGAAGCCTGTATGCTTCAGTGGGTATATGTGTTAGTTATGTAAGATGGATAATTAGCTGCAATATACTAGGATATACTTGCACAGTATATCCAAATATTTGTGAGGGGCATGTTGAAGAAGGTTCAATTGAATATCTAAGTAGAAAATCAAGCAGACTTTTGGACACTGTATGATCATCTTAATATCACAGATTGAATAAAGCACCTTTTGATGGTGGTATTTTAACCTAATTTCAATTTTAGTCCATCAGAAGTTTAAGTCTATATTTCACTCCAGTATGTGTAAATTTAAGTTGTGACTCAGTTACTCACCAGGACGTTTAGTTAATAATAACAAGATCAGGAAATAAATTGAAGGACAACTGATAGCTGATTAGACAGCTATTATCATCTTTTATTTATTTATTTATTTTACCTTTTATCTGCTTTTACCATTATCAGTTGCAAGCCAAATCTGAGGTATCTATATCTACTGTAACATTGCAGTTAGGATTTTGCAGGGAAATGGGAAAAAGAATAATTGGAACAAAAGAAATCACAAACAGCTTGTTTGTCCCAGTAGGAGTTACTGTATGTTGAAGGTTGATACAGCATCAATCCTTTTTGGCTTGGAACTGTTAACTGAAAATAAGTTGTATTGATATTTAATACTTAAATATTTTGGTCATAAATGTACCTCCTCCATCATTATCATTCTTGCTGTAGTGAACACTGGCCCCGCGATGAACTGGCGACCTGTCCAGGGTGTACCCCGCCTCTCGCCCGACGTCGGCTGGGAGTGGCT
>NW_018127898.1:2635164-2674244 GCF_001952655.1 Monopterus albus | reverse complement strand
AGGAACGGGCGACCGGTCCGGGGTGTCCCCCGCCTCTCGCCCGACGTCGGCTGGGATTGGCTCCAGCCCCCCTGTTCGACCCCCATGAATATTCTGGCTGAGACTGATTCTGTTTTTATCTTGTAATGGTAGTTTAATATCGTCCCAATCTCTCTGGACTGTCTGAACGGATTCATCCACAACCGTGACGTTCTGCACTCTAACTATCTGACAGAGCCAGAGGTGTCGACTTAACTTGGTGGTCACTTTTTAGGTGGCAGTTTTTAAAACTCTTTTCAATTTAGTGTGTATCAGCTTTGTGTGTGTTCATGTGACCCCTTTTCCTCTTTCCTAATGCAGTTTTTCTGTATTTAGCATCTAGTTATCATGATTATTGCCATGCACTGTAATTTTGCCAGGGACGTACCTGCAATTCAGCATTAGCAACTGGCTTTGTTGGTCACCTTATAAACCCATTCTTCCTTTCAAACCTCTGCTAAGCAAACACATGCTGGTAGTCGGTACTCTACTATACTATGAGTCACACACAGTTACTATGAGTCACAAATGAGTTACAACTTGATGATTTGATATAGGTGCTCACTTAAAATACAGTCCATTTACCACTGCTGGAATTAGTGGGGTATCTGCTGTAAATACTGCAAAATGATGTAATGTGGGATGGAGAAAAGTTTCAAAAATTCCAAGCAACGAACAGAGCACCTTTAAAGGACAGTTAATGAGCCATGTGCACAGCAGATAACAGCCTCAAAAGTGACACCTGACAATCTCAGCATAATCTGAAGATTATGAGCTTCACCAAATTCATATTTACAGCAGGACTACTGCAGTGTTTCTTTTGTTACTCTCTACCCTTTGTGATTTCCAGCAGCATGTTCCTGGTTAAGTCCTACAGGTTTGACTGTATGATTATTGTATGGGACACCGTGTTTAGACTCAGTCCAGTCCTTTGAAGTTTTCACCGCAACCATGCAGGCTCATAAAGCTTTACTCCCTAAATGTAACATCTCCTCATCCTGAGTGAGAGGATAGGCTGTTACTGCAGTAGACGCCATCGTCATGGTTGGCTGCCATCTTGGAAGAAGGGACTATTTTGGCAGGGATAATACGATCACGCCACTGAGTGAACAGGGGGTCTTAAAAGAAGAGGGCAGAGATAAGAGAGTGGAAAACATTCCATTAGAGAGAGTGATGGTATCAAGATGAGGCTCAGGGAAGACTGTTCTGCACAGAAACCCACCGCAGCACCCATCGAGTGCAAGGTGCATCTGTTACCATGGTACCCAGCCCAGGCAGCCCCTTTCATGTCTGTCAATACTGGGGAGGGAGAGAGACTGGCAATATGTTAGTCTCTCCTGCAGTTGGAGCTGAAATGGACACGTGTATGCCAATGTGTACGTCCATGTATGTGTTCCCAGGGTGGTCTAGGGTTTAAGATTCTGACAGAGACTTGTCATACAGCATGAATCATTTAGTCACCACAGCAGAGTTGGAAATGTCATGTCTCTTTGGTTTCCCTCAGGCCTCAGTGCCCCCTGCACCATGTACATCTCTGGCAATGAAGTTAAAGGGAGGACTTGACTAAAGAGAGGAGCAGAGATTTTAGATGCAAACAGAAATTTATTGCATTTGGAAGCAGTGGTCACAGAATCATTTGCAATACTGTAGCACTTGATAGATCATAGTCTGCTGCGCAGTTGTCCTAGTGGTGTATCTCAACTCTCCTTTAAACAGCTCAGGAAATTCTTGATGGGACTACTTGCTCGTCTTTTCTTCCCATTTCTGTCTCCTTTCATATCTCATCTCTCCATGGGATGGAATGGTACTTTCTCACAGTGGAAAATGCTGACTTGACCTTCCTCGGCAGTCAGATAGGTAAACGAATACAAGAGGGAGAAATGTACAAGCAACACATAAAAATAAAAAAAAATTCACCCAGAGTATTTGCTACTGTCTTTTTCCTTCTGATACAAAACTAGATTTGTGTTTTTGCTTGTTTTTAAAAACAACATCAAGACACACCATACCTTATTGTAAACCACAGTCAACACTAAAACAGTAAATAGTACTTCTTCATCTTTATTACAAGATATTAGGCCACTGTACAAATCAGTGTGAACCATACAGTACAACGCAGAATTAAGACTGTTTCTCGAGGTTTGTCATTCAAAGCTGTATACGAGGTGCTTCAAGAATACACAAGAGTTTCAGAACTTCTGCTGTGCATGCATGATTTCATATTTTGCCATGCATGAGTTTGTATTTGTGTTTTAAGAAAGAGCCCTAAAAGACAGCAACCCAACAAAACAACTGAACTGTATGAGTAAATGTATAAAGCACAAAAAGAACAAGTTGTCTGGTACAGTTATATCCCTCATGAGATTTGGCACACACAATAATGCACAATGCAATATAAATAGTTTATCGATAGGGTGTGTACAGTCAGGTTACAGTATCAACCAATCCAGGTGAAAGCCTGGGAAGCTTACAAACAGGTGGGAGGTACACTGTATATAAATGACTTATTAGCTGCAAAATATAACAAAAAACACTCAGGCAACATCAAGAATTGTTAAGTGGATACAAGAAAATCCCACTCATTCGCTCAAAGTTTTCTTGACATACAAAACAAGCACTCCCCCTGGCCATAAGTCACTGCAAAGGACATACTCCAAACAATCAATAAATAAAGTCTTTAACACAGAACAAACCAGTTTACCGATTCCCACTTTGTGCAAGAAAATATGGGCTACCCTTTCCATATTTACAAGCTCTGTTGTTCATTGTCCTTGGTTAAAATGAAGAGCAGAAAGAACGATACCACAGGTTTGATTAGTGAGATATAGGAGAAGTGTGTGCTTTACTTTTTTATAATAGATTTATTTCTGCATTCTGTCCCTGATTTCTGCATTTCGACAGCGTTGTCTCCTTCCTTCACCTTGCCCCCACCACAACTCCCCCCTCCTTGTCTTCTTCTGCTTTTGGATTTATGGCAAAACCCTATAATCAAGGGTGTGTTTGTTTGCGTATCTGTGTGGTTGTGTGTGCATGCTGGGGGGAGGGGGGCTCCATCTGGGGGTCTCGTTCGCTGCCATCTCCCACCGCTCCCAGTGAATGTCACCCGGATGGCCATGACTGACTGGAAGAGGAGGGTGTGGAAGTGCTGCTTGCTGCCACATGAGAGAAAGTGCTTATATACAGAGTCTTTGGATTAAAACTGGTAAATATCGCCATAAAAAATTTCAAGAGTGTCTTTTAGGGGGTGGTGAGCTGAACGCTCTAAGCATCTGCTGGGGTCTTCTCTGTTCCATTTTTCAGTGCTTCGTTGTCGCCATTCTCATCCTCAATCACAACTGTGGATGACAGGGGAGAGAGTTAATAAGGGGGTGGGGTTGGGGGTTCATCATGAAGTGGCTGAAATCCACCACCGACAGAAGGGCATTAAAACCCAGAGCCATGGCTGCTGTGCTGTATGTGCAGAAGTGATGTATACACGCATGAGCGAGTGAAGCACTGCAAAAAGGGAGAGATAACCATAAGCTTGATTGTGAATCTGAGTGCGATGCACGTCTGGGAAAACGTGCGTGTGTGAATTTCTGCACGTTGCTGTGCACCTACAGAAGCAATTCTTACACGTCTGCCCGTTTTCCATGTTGTGTCTGCACACTACTACATGCGACTGTGTGCAAGTATGTTCCGCTTTAAGTGAGGCTCAGTTTGCAAGGAGCAGCTCATGGGTTTTATCAGGAATGCAGGAACACACGCAGCCTGAATGGACCATGCAAACATGAAAATCATAATTACACAGTATTTAATTCCAACCAGTTATCAAGCGATTGGACATTCAGCACGACTCTGTTGAGCAGCATTCCCAAGGCATTTAACAGCACGCACTGCGCACCCAACTTGTGTTGCAATGCGAATAGAATATTTAAAAGCCCATACATCCCACACACATGCAAACAGCCACTTTCTCTGACTATACATTCTACTGACGACCATGTCAAAGCAACGGTGTTGCCCATCTGGTTTCAGACAAAAGACCTTAATTATGGTCCACTAGCAGCCTACAGTATGTGCGCATTCAATATATCATGCAAACAATACAAACGAAAACGCCTTAATTGTATAATTACCCCGTTTGCTCCTGCCAATTTGCCCAAGCTTCGGCGGACGTTTGTTCTGTGAGCCACTGAAGAAGTTGTTGGTGTCTTGAAGACGACAGGTGAAGGAAAGGTGTCCCTCGTCGCCCTCATTTCCATAATGGCTCATTTTTTCTTCGTTGAAAGGCAGTACTTCCGACATCTCCAAATGCGTCTTTATCACCAAGGCGCACAAAATGAAATGTATAGCTCGACGCCAAGCTTGAACTCGGTGGTCTATAACAAACAGAAAGGAGAAAACGAAATCTGATGACACAATCTAGCCCTTTCTGTTTACCCCGAAGACACGTGTTTGTCTCCGTAGGTGCGCAACAGAAACAACAGTAAATCAAAATGTCCTCAATATCTCCACTCGTGGAGCTTAGGCAACATTATTTAAAATTTCCAGAGTTTTTTTTTCTCTGTGCATATTGCTTTGGAAATGCAGGCGCACGTACAATACAGCCGTGGAGCGCCCGCTGGTTTCGAGCGGCTGAACCCGTCGCACGGAAAATCTGAGGCAGAAATGCAAATTGTGGAGCGATGCAAAACACGGATCCCGGGGTGCCCTGCCGAGGGAGCTGTGCGGGGGTTTTCTGGTGCAGCCCTGAGAAGCTTCCAGTTAGAGTCGTAGTGTGCCAATGCTCCACTCTCCGGGATCTAGAGGCAGTCACATAAATGGCGATTTTATTTTCAGAGATGGCACATTTATGAGACAATTCAGATCTTTGGAAAACGTCGTTTACGCGCCACCATTCGACGAGTTAGAGATATTAAATCCCCCAACCAGTTTTCCAAATTTTGCTATGTATTTTACCATAAGGGGGCCGAACAATCCACCGAATCGTACTTTACCAGAGGATGGCAGTATTTTCATTAGACGGGATGTGACCTTTGGTCCCATAGCGCACTTCCAGTTCAATCCGGAGGGCCTTCGCTTTTACACTTGTTTACGACACAGTTTATAAAGAACTATAGGCCAACATCAATATGGAAGGGTTGGGTGGGGGTTGAAGATCAGCTGCAATCAGGGACCTGCTACTGGGCGATGCTTTATTGATTTAAACCATTTGTTGAGTAGAACAGGTCTTTTGAGTGTGTGGAGGTTTTAAATGATCCAAATAACATACAATATTTAATACTTTTACGAAAAAATAGGTACATCTTATGTGATCTTACATTTACACATGGTGTAATATCTGAAGCTCACGTGCTCATACTGTACGTGCATTAATCACATGTGAAATGTGTTTGTGATGAATTCACATGTGGGGCTAAGGCTTTATGGCACTTTATAAGTGACCAACATGACATAAGATTTAAAACTGACCAAATGTGGCTAGTTGATTGTATGCTCCATCAGAGAGGGCCCAGTTAACTGATGCCATAATTAGTGGCTAAGGATGCATTTAAAATATTTTATTTCAAATGGTAACCTCCAACTGCCACACCTGCTTAATTAAAGTTTGTAGCTGCAGCAACACTGACATGATGAACTGTAGCATCATACTGTCAGGGGGCTGAACTTGCCAGAAGTTTTTTTTTTTTTGCTTTAATGTGAGATGATGAAAAGAGATGACCCTGTGCTATTTAATATGTCCTGTGAGACTTTGGGGCATTTAATATTTCAAACACACATTTAATGGTGTTTCAAAGATCAGATGATCATGTTTGTTGAAAGGGGCCAGTTGGGCAGAAATTAATTTGCATCACCCATTTCCTTTAACTGCTGGACATTAATGAAAGAAGGTATAATCACATTTTCCTGTGTACCTTGCACGAGGCTTTTCCTTCAGTCCCGTAGCCAGCACAGATGGTTGCTGTGATGTTTTCATGAACAGCCTTGCTGCTGTTAAACCTTGCAGTTGACACAGTTGGCACTGTGACTGTTCTCAGAGTGAAGGGGGCCTGGCCTCCACCTAAACTGTTGTAGCCCCACCCAGACACACCCAGTCTTCAACCATATCTGTCCCCTGTCTGGGAAGAGGCGCCAGTGACAATATATTTGCTCAGCACCATAGGGCCCCGCAGATGGACAGAAAATCAGAAGACAGTTTCTAACCAGGCAAGTGACACTACACAAATTTTAGTATGATGAATTTTTTTTAATATCATTCAAATATACAATATCATCTTGACCATTATCAAACCTACACTGATCAACACTTTCTATAGTAACAACGGACAGACTTAATGAACAAACAGAAAACTTATCCATTGTTGTCTTCCTCTCCAGCCTTGATGCCTTCAACTCTGTTTTGGTTTAAGGGCCAATAACCGCACCCAAACAGCAGACAGACAAAGCTGGCAACATGTTGGTGAACACAGTGGAAAATTTTGTATTCAGGAGCCAGGTAATTCCCTCTGGCATTGGTGAGAACAAAGCAGACCCGAAAGAAAGAATGGGCTTAACATTTGTCAGGTCCCCAGAGATAATCCCAGACGCCTGCCAGTGTGCGTCTGCTGGATAGGCACATAGGCGACTGTTTGCTAACACATTTACTATATCAACTTTCTAAAGGGAATAATATGTCAGTGTGGTGTGTACAACTTGTTCCGCTGCCCCAAATAGCCAAGAAATTAATTTTATGCAGATTTAAAATATGTAAAAGAATCAAAATAAATATACAGTCCTTCATAAAAGGTTTACAGTGCAAGTACAAAACATTCTTTATACTCACACCGAGATTAATGGAAGATTACTGAATGGGGGGTGTCACATTTAAGATGAGACCTTAAGCAAAGAACAAAAAACAAAAAAACCTTAATGTGACTGCATTTTTAAAAATTCTAGCTACATTATTGTAAAAATGTAAAACATTGCTAAATATCTTCACTGGCCTGCAGTACCTCAATGAGTTTGATGTCTGCTTTGTTTGTGCTGCTGTTGTAGCGGGGATGGGGGACCAGCCTGAGAGGTTTAATGTAGTGCTCAGTACCCTCGAAGGTATTTACAGTGTAGTCACCAGCCACTACCATCCTGCACTCTGCCCTGAAAGACAGAGCATTTCAATTTTACATCACATCCAGCAGTAAGTAGACCATGGCCTTGGGATTTAATCATGACTGGCCACTTCTAAGAGAGAAGAACAAATTCAGCACAGGCCCATTTTCAACACCACACACCAGAGCAATCATGATTATGACAGTTTTGCTTCTCATTTTGTCTTTATCATGAACTTTTGTTTGGACTCCGAGTCATACTGTACATCACTAGGCAGGGATCAGCAGTGACGATGAATGACACGGGTCGACCACAACTCCCACAAAGCCAGAAGTGTTTGTCTGCTGAGGAACAATGGCTTATTGTCTGCAGACAGGGCTGGGATAAATTTCTTGGCCAATTTCCTGAATCTAAACAAAATCACAGTTCTTTCTCTCACACACACATACACACCAATGATGTGGCAAGGTCAGCCAACTCAACCACATCTGTGTGCTGTTTGACTTCCCAGTGGCCTGTAAACAGGTTTACTTTGCATCAAAATGATGTCAGTTGATGCAAAGTCATTAGTTTTGCATATACTGACAAATTAAAAATCACCTGATGATTGCATGGCAGGAAAGATTAAGGGATCACCCAAGTCATTTGGATTTGTCATCGGGGAAACATGAGTGCTGGCACCAAATTTCATGAGAATCCATCCAATTGTTGAAATATTTTACCGAATCAAAAATGGTGGTGCCAGAAGAAAAGTCAGGAGATTACCAAAGTCAACCAGGAGCAGTGTCAGGCACCACGATTATCTGTCCAAACATTCATGGCATTTTGTCAAGTAGAGATATTTCAGTCTGGACCACAGTGGTGGACCAACTGACTGGCCGATATCCATATTGCTATGTTTCTAGCATGGCAAGCAGTTTTAAAACACAAGTATGTACAGTAACCTCAGTTTGGACATTATGAAAAGCTTTCTTTCACCCAATATCAGCAAAATGGATCAACAGCTTATTGATGATATTCTTCTTACCCAGTGTTACAGTGTGCTGCAGTCAGCACCCAGTGCCTGTGCACCACTTACCCACCACGCCACAAGTGTGGACCCCTGGTGCTCTGCAGTGTAAACATAGGGCCCTGCATGAGCACATGGCCTGTATGGAAACACTGACAAGACAAAAAGTGAGAATGAGCTTTGGGAGACTGATTTTGCAATAGTTTGCAAGATTACTGAATGGGGGGTGCCACATTTAGTCTGAGACCCCCCAGCAACAACTGGATTTGCTGTGCAGTTTCACCTCTCATCCAAACAGCTTCTTCACTCTGGACTGACCGGTAGGGACGGATAGCTGTTGCATAGTTGTTTATACTTTTATCAAAACTGCTAAATAAGCAAAACATCCTGAATATGTAGCAACAGCTCTCAAGGTATAGATTTCAGTCACATTTGGAAAGTCATGAAACATAGAGAGCAAACATGTGAACATTTAGGACTATTTCCTGGAAATATCTACAACTCCGTCCTGGGAACATGGGTGGAATTATATTTGAATTGTTTATGAACCCTTTGGAGGAACTATCATAAACTGTACTGACCATGTAAAGTAGAGGAAAGCTAAAAGCAGGGTTGGGGAGGAGTAAACAACAGACAAGTACACTAGAACTTTAACCACATTTTGCAGTAGCTTGCTGATAGTTTACCCACATTCATACTGGCATGATGATTCAAGTAGTTAAACAAATTTTTTTTGCCAATTTTGTGTAGCCAACTATACAAACAGTTTTGGGCCGTAAAATGAAAGGACAGATTTTTAAAAAATGTGTTTACAAAATCCTTGCAACTTTGTTTTTGTGAAAATCCAAGAAGGGTTTGTGTAGGTATACAAAACCAAAGCTGACATTCATAGCACCTTCCCATGAATAGTGGAGTGTTTTAATATGACCTGTGGAAAAACAATCTTTTTTGCATCACATGTTTTTAAATTAACTTTTCTTTTTACAAAGTAGTTTGAACCACTTTTTTCTAAGTAGTTTTAGTCAATGGGTAGCATTGCTGTAGTTGAGCTTCTGCCAGTGTAAAGTAAATTGTAGCTAAGTAAACATGCAGCCGGGAACTGTTAGCTTAGCAAAACACAAAGACTGGAAACAATGGGACACAACTAGCCTGTGCAAAGCTGAAAAAACTTAGAAAAAAAAAGATCAACTGGACTTGGTTTTAGGTGACCTAAAACCAAGTCCAGTTGATCAAGTTGATCTTTTTTCAGCTTACCATGACCTGGATGACTGAGAATCTGCACGGACATGTAGCCTGTGCAAAGGTAACAAACCTCCCCGCACCTCTAAAGTTCACCAATTACAGTGCTACATCTCATGCGCCAAACAAGCAGTAGAGATCCAGGAGGTTATGTGAATAATTTTTACAATTAGTTCTTGTACAGTAAAGTGTTAGAGTTTAGAGGTTCTTATTGGCAGAACTTGTTAGATTTGATACATTTGTCCCCATTTGCAGTCTTTATGCAATGCTAACGGTGCTGTATTAGCTTCATATTTACTGTACAGACACAAGAGTGGCATCAACCTTCTCATCTAGGTCTCAAGCATATTTCATGAAGTGCTTAATTATTCATTTAAAATGTTTTGTCCTTTCAAGTTAGGAAAAGGGAAGTTTGAAACTAAAGATATGTTTGAGAAAAGGTAACAGTGTCTGCTGCTGGCAGATAAGCAAAACCATGAAACTGGCCACTTCAACATTTGCTAAATGAAAACAAAGATGAAATTATGTACTCACTGGGGGCTGTCATGAAGTTCAGTAGCACAACACATACAGTGCCTTGCGAAAGTATTCGGCCCCCTTGAACTTTGCGACCTTTTGCCACATTTCAGGCTTCAAACATAAAGATATAAAACTATTTTTTTGTGAAGAATCAACAACAAGTAGGACACAATCATGAAGTGGAACGAAATTTATTGGATATTTCAAACTTTTTTAACAAATAAAAAACTGAAAAATTGGGCGTGCAAAATTATTCAGCCCCTTTACTTTCAGTGCAGCAAACTCTCTCCAGAAGTTCAGTGAGGATCTCTGAATGATCCAATGTTGACCTAAATGACTAATGATGATAAATAGAATCCACCTGTGTGGAATCAAGTCTCCATATAAATGCACCTGCACTGTGATAGTCTCAGAGGTCCGTTTAAAGCACAGAGAGCATCATGAAGAACAAGGAACACACCAGGCAGGTCCGAGATACTGTTGTGGAGAAGTTTAAAGCCGGATTTGGATACAAAAAGATTTCCCAAGCTTTAAACATCCCAAGGAGCACTGGGCAAGCGATAATATTGAAATGGAAGAAGTTTCAGACCACTGCAAATTTACCAAGACCTGGCCGTCCCTCTAAACTTTCAGCTCATACAAGGAGAAGACTGATCAGAGATGCAGCCAAGAGGCCCATGATCACTCTGGATGAACTGCAGCGATCTACAGCTGAGGTGGGAGACTCTGTCCATAGGACAACAATCAGTCGTATACTGCACAAATCTGGCCTTTATGGAAGAGTGGCAAGAAGAAAGCCATTTCTTAAAGATATCCATAAAAAGTGTTGTTTAAAGTTTGCCACAAGCCACCTGGGAGACACACCAAACATGTGGAAGAAGGTGCTCTGGTCAGATGAAACCAAAATCGAACTTTTTGGCAACAATGCAAAATGTTATGTTTGGCGTAAAAGCAACACAGCTCATCACCCTGAACACACCATCCCCACTGTCAAACATGGTGGTGGCAGCATCATGGTTTGGGCCTGCTTTTCTTCAGCAGGGACAGGGAAGGTGGTTAAAATTGATGGGAAGATGGATGGAGCCAAATACAGGACCATTCTGGAAGGAAACTTGATGGAGTCTGCAAAAGACCTGAGACTGGGACGGAGCTTTGTCTTCCAACAAGACAATGATCCAAAACATAAAGCAAATTCTACAATGGAATGGTTCACAAATAAACATATCCAGGTGTTAGAATGGCCAAGTCAAAGTCCAGACCTGAATCCAATCGAGAATCTGTGGGAAGAACTGAAAACTGCTGTTCACAAACGCTCTCTATCCAACCTCACTGAGCTCGAGCTGTTTTGCAAGGCGGAATGGGCAAAAATTTCAGTCTCTTGATGTGCAAAACTGATAGAGACATACCCCAAGTGACTTACAGCTGTAATCGCAGCAAAAGGTGGCGCTACAAAGTATTAACTTAAGGGGGCTGAATAATTTTGCACGCCCAATTTTTCAGTTTTTTATTTGTTAAAAAAGTTTGAAATATCCAATAAATTTCGTTCCACTTCATGATTGTGCCCCACTTGTTGTTGATTCTTCACAAAAAATTACAGTTTTATATCTTTATGTTTGAAGCCTGAAATGTGGCAAAAGGTTGCAAAGTTCAAGGGGGCCGAATACTTTCGCAAGGCACTGTACACACATGAGCTGGTTCATTATAGTTGTGGAGGTTTTGAGCCGTTATCCTGCACCACACCAGCAACTAAACCACTGCAGCCAGACCACCAGTGTCCTCTGCCTGTTTCTGCCGGTCCAGCCTGAGCATCCTCTCCTTTCTGGAAACAGTATAGGAGTCATCATCACATCAACCTTTAGCCTTAAGCTTCCTCTAGGGGAAAAAAAAAGTTATTTCATCATTCGTCATGTGGCACCAGGGTCCAATTCTGTGACACTGATTGAGACAGAAGAGTCAGAGCAACAAAGTTCACCTTCAAAAAAACTGCCTAGCACCTCCCTGCCATCACAATCCTTTCTCCTGACCCTTCTGACCTGTGGAAGGTCTTATGCTGTTGCCATGGCAACACATTACTGTGCCTTGTGGGTTCATCTACCCTGTATCAGCACCCCCTTTGTCATCATCCAGGCTTATCTGTGTTGAAATGTTTCAGTGGCCTTCTGTGTGTGTGTACATAGCTTTGTTTTGTAGCTGTGCGAAGATGCACATCTGAGTCAGACAACCCACAGGTAGCGTGTCCCTGTATGAGGATGAATCATCAGTCGTCATCAAATCTGTGTCGACAATGATAACCCATTACCCGTCATCCTGATCATCATCACCACCATCATCAGCCCTCTGGGTAGTCAACATCACTCACACAGTGTGTGAGGAGAATCTCACCTGACCTCCTCTTGTCCCGCATTTAGAGTGGGCTGAATAATTGATGCCTTCACCAAGTAGAATGGGAGAGATGGCTTTATGTGGCCTCCCTCCGTCAGGTGTTTCCTGCTCCAGCACTAACCCAACTCCGCAGACCGTCACCTTTAGGTAAATTTTTGATTTTCAAAAACTGACTATGATGGAGTGACAGATAAGGTGCGGTCAGGCTATGGTGGACCATAAGACAGTGACCTTGGAGGGGACCCAGTGGCTCAGGGTAATGATGGAGGGGAGCATAAGTAGGTAAGAAAGACTTAGAAGAGTTGAGGGAGAAATGGTGAGGGAAAAAAAAAAAACAATCTGGGTAACAGTCAGCAAAAATATGACCGAGCTCAGAAAAGACAAAGGGGACCGCTGCAACAGAACACAAAGTGCTGGCAAGGACAAAATATGGGCAGTGAGAGAAAGAAAAAATTAAATAAAAAACACCCTAAACACCAAACAGGTAGGCTTCCCAAATCCAAGGCCTAAGGCAAGCTCAGCAGCAGGCTTTGCCAACAAGACACACACACACGCAGAGCACAGAGTCTGTGACCAGTGCTGACTCGAAAGCATGGTGTAGGGCTGACAACAATCCAGCAACTGAAGAGAAAATGTATGGAAGGCAGCATATGAAGGGTGAAAATAAGGAGCAACAGGTGAGTGGAATTATCCAGATGATCTGAATCTGCCACCGATTGGCAGTAGTAAAGCCAGAGAGAGAAAGGCAGTGAAAACTAGGAAATTCCTTTCAAAATAAGAGTCTCTAGCAGGAAGCCTGGGGCAGAACATGACAGCTGAATTCAAACTTACACAAAATGAAGTGCAGTTACATCACTGAAAACTCAGTGCAATGTGAACATAGAGATTAGATCAGCTGACACACAGTGTAGAGACATACTCAGTCACTTTTATGTCAGTACAAATGTCTACATGGTAGAAACAAGTTTCTGTATGTTTCAGTCACCCATGCTCCTCTCAGACTCACCACTGATAACATATATAATGCACAAGCAGTTTTGTGCAAAGCTCTGTCTCACATATGTACAAACACACACAAACACATGCGACAGCATCCTGCTTGTCATCTTGGCTTTGCCTGTGAGGGAGCGCGAGCATGCTATCGCCTTTCACCTTCAGATGGAATGACACCTTGGGGAGTGTTGACAGCATGGAGGCTAAGCAGGCGAAGGTACAAACCAAACACCTTCATGTGAGCAAAAAGTTAAAAAAAAGACCTGCTGGGAATTTCTATGCCTGTTGTTCCACCTGGGGAGGTGGAAAAGGTTGCGAGAGGAGAGGAATGACACTGAAGACAGACATTACAAAACAATGTGTCCCTGCTGGGTCGTTCAAATGAAGGCTGAAGCACTGATTTAGGCATGTTTTAAATATTGGTTTATATAGAATCAAATTCAGCTTGAGTGGAAAGCAGCAGTACAGGAGATGGACATACAGTCGACCTGCTCAGCCAGATGCCCCTGCTCTCAGTTCAGTTCAATTGGATTTCTGAGAAAAAGCATTTCCGTGTTTATGTGAAGAACAAATACTGTTATGTCTTGTCTGCCTCTAGTTGGTATCATACTCCAGCTTTTGTCTTGCCCTCTGTAACATCACTAGATACATCAACAGTACTGTATGTCTGAACAGTATATTCTATCATTTCTCTGGCTTGTTAGGTTTCATCTCTATTAATCTTCACTCTGTCGTCACATCTGGACAAAAGGCTGAATCTGTGAGAACAAACCTCATAGAAAGAGAGCCGTAATCAAAGAGAAGGCCGTGTTTCTTTGTGTGGATGTGTGTGTTTTTTTTGTAGTAGGTCAGACTCTCTGTTTACTGTGTCTGACAGCGATATGTCCAGTAGATATTTGGCAGACAATGGCAGGGAACAATGAGAACGACAGGCATAGTTACAGTATAAAAGAGGTCTGAGAGTTCCCAAACTTTACTGTATGTCCCGTTATGAGAGGAGCGTGTGAAAGTGTGTGTACCAGTGTGTGGATGCTGGACTGTTTTTTACTTGACTCTTCATAAGGTAAGACAAATTTGTATCAAATGGATTTTAGATTACATATTATTTTTAATCAGCTGTGCAGTAAGGTTGCTAGCAGGTGGAGAGTACAGGGCACAATCAAAAGGTAATAAGGGAATTTTTTAAAGTAAAAATGAATCACTTGGAACTTGACCTAGGTAGAAAAAATATTATTTCATTTGATTTGATACTGACCACCTTTGTATTGGTAGCTGCTAAGATGAACCTGGCTCCATCCTGTCACCTCACACTGCTCCTTCTGCTTGTTGTAAATCTACCAGGTAAGGAACAATGGCATCTTAGAATACGTTTAAATAATGTCTTTTCACCCTTTAAACCTCTAATCACACATGACTGACTTCATATGTAAGTTAAAACTGGACCTTATGATCTGATTTTGTTGTAGAGCAATATGTCATTTATGAATGTGAATTTTTGACACAAGCCTTTGTGCCTTGTTGTGTCTGACCCCATCCTCTCTCTTTAGGTGTGTACGGAAACAGAATCATTGGTGGTGCAGAGGTAGCCCCCTACTCCACCAAGTATCAAGCCTCTCTCCTGTACTTGGACTATCACTACTGTGGGGGCATCCTCATTCAACCTCAGTGGGTGGTGTCTGCTGCCCACTGCTGGAAACCGTGAGTTACTGCAGTTTGACACCTGTGGCACTCAAAGTGAGGGCCAGATTTACTGAACATCCACAGATGTGGCAAATGATGCACCTTTCAAATCACAAAGCTATATAATACAAATAATGTTATAATTATCTGGAACAACTTTTATGTAATTTTGAAAGTAGTGCTGGATGGTGTGATCAGTAGTCAGTGAACAAACATCTTGACCTTTGTCTTGACTGTGCTCTTGTAGGAATCACCTGATCCAAGTGGTCCTGGGTGAGCACACTCTCTCCACAGTGGAGGGCTTTGAGCAGGTGTTTAATGTGTCCTTAATTGTCAGGCATTACCAGTACCAGTCCTGGACGTTTGACAACGATATCATGCTGCTTAAGGTAAGAGATGAATGAGGTATATGACACAGGACTGTGGTTTGATGCAGACTATAATTTGATATAGACACTGTTATTTGGGGCTTTACTGATTCCAGACATTGATGAGTCTGACCTGCAACATGACCTGAGGCAGACTAAATGTCATAAAATAAGCATTAAAATGCACAAGGTGTTTCATATATAGCTGTGCCAACACTGACATTCGATATAAATACTAGTATCGCTGTCTTCCAGTTGTCACAAAGATGTGTCATGTTAAGGTAAACACAGATGCAGTTCATGAAAACTAATGATCAAGCATTTAACTATCAGTGCTTATTAATAGGCACACCCAAATTCAACATAAAGGGTTACTCCTAATATTCAGTATTGCATTCCCACAAAGTTGGGAAACTCACAAGAGACAGATTTTATAAAAGAATGGTCACAATTGAAGCAGCAGAGACAAACATATCATAGTATCGGTCAAATAAAAAAAAAATCCCATAATGCACTGCAACTTGTCTTTTCATTAGACAAGTTTGAAACATGTCTAACAGCCAGCTGCGGAAGAAGTATTCAGATCCTTTAATAAAACAAAAAGTACCAATCCAGTGGTGCAAAAATACTTTGTTACAATTAAAAGTCCTGCATTCAAAATCTTACTCAAGTAAATGTACAGAAGTATTACCAAGCTAAATATACTTAGAGTGTCAAAGTAAAAGCACTCATCGTATCAAATGGCCCCATTCAGAGTGTCATACAGTAAATGATTATTAGTTGTGTTGCTTTAGTGTGTGAGCAGCACGTTGGTTGTAAGCGTATCTTGGACAGTTAATACCCCATTCACATAAAGACAGCTCTGTCAATAATTCTACTGTCGTGTATAGAATTAATTCACAGGGAGAATCACTGCAGTGCCAATCATCATTTATTGAACAATATATTGTAACGTGAATTCAGAGGGAGAGAAACAGAATCACCTGGAGTTGTGGATCTCTGCAGAGTTTGGGGTCTTTGTCTGTCTTCTGAAGTCCCCCAAATGTACCCACACGCTCGTCAAGTCTGAGTCCATCTTCTCAGCCTTGCAGCTGATTATATGGCTCTCCTACTTCTTGAACCTCCTGCATCATGTCAATCTGGACATCTAGCGGGCCCCCTCCCGCGGTTCTGGGAAGCCCCTAGAATTACTAGGAAACAGGACGCTGGACCCCATGTTTATGCAGAGGATCCTCACAAAAGTTTATCTCTGACCATACTTAGCCCTGTGGTGGTTAGCAGTAAATCAGACTCCAACAGAAATATGTAATCAGACAGCATGTAGCTCATATTTGGTATCAGCTTGTGTGTGTGTGTGTGTGTGTGTGTGAGAGAGAGCTGAGTGGCCATTAAGTTCATGTGAGTTGAGTTTATGTAAGTGATCAAAATATTCCCTGTTTACTTAGAATATAGCTAACACTGGCCTAATAAGTATAAACTATATTAAGTTTGCTTTTACCACTACACTACTTAGAGTAAAAGTATATTTTAAAACAAGATTAATGCAGTTCTGGTATCACAATAATGAAAAAGATGATTTTACTAAATTCTTTAAAAGGTTAATCTGATCCAATCCCCTACTGAGCTTGTTTGAAATACTCCTGTTAAAGATGGGTGATCCTTTTATTTAAAAAAAAACCTAAGGATTAAATTTCAGACAGACTAAAACGACTAGATAAAGAAAGATTTTTCAGTAAATGATACATCATGTTTCAGAATCTGGTAATGTTTTGTGAGAAGTAATATGCAAACTAAGTAGCTATAGATATAAGGAAAATGCAGTGGAATAAAACTACAATATTTTTGCTGAAATGTAGTTAAGCAGAAGTATGAAAGGTACAAAACTGGTCAATGGTTATTTTCACAAAGCTGCTTCAGAGCAGTTTATAGTTTTTGTTTTATCTGTTCTTAGAATGTGTATTTTGTTTTACACAGTGTTTTACAGTATTTTTATGAGTCAACAGACCACACAGTAGGTCATTTTAAAGTGCAATAACCTCTTTATTCATGATGTACAGTGCTACCCTCAGAATTGTATTGTATTGTATTGTATTATGTCAACTGACTGAAGGATATGTTGTCTGCGCTTCAGTTGGACCGTCCAGCTATCATCAACAATAAGGTCGAACCGGTCCCTTTGCCAGCTCCTGACTCACCGCCCTTGGCCAACTTGGCCCAGTGCATAGTCAGTGGCTGGGGTGTGACCTGGCTCAACAGCTACACCCTGTCACCTGTACTCAATTCTGTGGATGTGAACATTTTCTCCAACTGCAAGTACTACTACTACTTCTTCAGGATTACGGACAACATGATCTGTGCTGGCTCACTCTATGGTGGGAAGGACTCTTGTCAGGTGAGGCATTAATTCATGTTTGTATTTGTGTGTGTGTGTGTGTGTGTGTGTGTGTGTCTATGTGTGTGTCTATGTACAGACCTTGTAAGTGATGACCAAAAGGCTGTGCAGGTGTGTGAGTGTTAAAGAATGAGAGATAATCATATACTTCCAGGTAATACTTCAGAGCCTAGTGTCATGTAAAACTTTCTGGGCAATATTTTATGGTTTAAATAAAAGTAATGTTAATCCTTTACTGTTTTAATTCTATTCAGGAACTGAATCTTGTTATCACTCTCAAACAGACTGAGAGTAATTAATTTTAGGGTTTTTTCTGCTACTACTAAAGCTGTGTTAATTGATTTTTGTCCACTAGGGGGCAGTCGAACAAGCTGTAAGCACAACACTGATATACTATGTATCACGTTATACTGTTGGCAAATGTGGTAATAACAGTATTTATGTGGTGTTGTGTTTCTGGCCACCTGATAAATTCACCTTATAGCTCTAGTTTTGTTTTCTTCACATCCTGAGAAAAAAAATGTGGCTCTTTAGTTGCTAAATATTATATTCAGGTGGCCCATTTTGTTTATTTGTTGACTGATGCTGTTGTTGCTGACAACAGGCGCCCGCTGATGTTAGACACAAGACTGATAATAGGTTGATATTGATTAGTGCAGCTTTAAAGGTTTTTATAACAAGAATTTAGCACAAAAACAATCACAAATAACAATCTTCAAATATTATCTCTGGGGAACCACTTCAAAATTCAGATTTTTCATTCTTTTATTTTACATTAAAATGTGTCACACTATCTGCACAAAACCTGTATAAACATTAACTGTTAACTTTTCCATCTTCAGGGTGATTCAGGAGGACCTCTTGTCTGTAATGGTAAACTTGAGGGCATTGTTTCTTGGGGCATTGGCTGTGCCTATGCTCTCTACCCTGGTGTCTACACCAAGGTCAGAAACTATGTTGGATGGATCAAGATGGTCACCCAGAACAGCTAATAAGACTAATGAGACTCTTTTTTTTTTAACAAACTCACCCAAGACTCAAGCATGAGGAAGATTTGAATGAATCAAAAAGAACCTAAAGCCCTTAATGGATATGTTTGTCTTTTATACAATATGAAGCTGCTTGGTAAAAATATTATCTGTATCATACATATTATCAATAGAAACAAGTTTAAAGCACACAGGTAAAACTTAATAATTCCCACTTAGTGAGGTTATCAGAAATAATAAATCAAGTGCAATGAAATGCAATTTGTATTTTAAAGTTACATTGTGAACATTACTGTGTTTATAGTGTTTTCCTAAAGTGATGTAAAACCATGTCACAGATTTTGGACTAAATCCATTTCAGAGATCATTTTGGTGTTTGAAATGTCAGTGTCCCTGCTGACACAGAGCTCAAAGTGAAGCTGCACTTAATAAAAATACATATTTTCAGAAACTGTGTCCTCTCTTTTTGGTTGACTATTACATTCTAATACAAAACAAAACAAAACAAAATGAACAAAAGCCGACAGGAATGTTGTTTTCCCACAGACTATTTTAGTCAGATAACAGTTCAGTGTACCCACCCTGTTTGAACCACATTTTTAATATGTCTGTACATGAGTTTTGGCAGCAACAAAAGTGCCTCCCATTGCCCAGTGACAGTATGGTGATATTCTAGGGAGTGATTGGCTAGGACTGTACCCTCACTGCCTCCCCTCTCTCCCCATTCACATTCAAAGCTGAGTTGCAACAGACATTCACTGACTCAGTACAGCTCTACAAATATTAAGGAGCAGGGCTCCCAACCCTTGTCTCAGGAAACAGTCAAGGAGCTGATCAAACAGTCTCAGGAAGCAAAGAAGCATGCCTACTGTCGGTACAGCAAATTCAGAGTGGGAGCCGCTCTCCTGACCAATGAAAACCGGGTGTTTACAGGTAAAGTACATGTGAAACTCTGGATTGTTGTATTGGAGTACATATTTGGTATAAGGTTTGAAATGAATAGGAATTGTACGCCCAGATTTCATTTGATAATCACAAATTATTTTAATCTACAGTTTTACTAATTGTCAAATCCTTAGCTTTTTTTTTAGCAAGTACAATTGAAAAACTCATGTTATTCAAAAAAATATATTGATAAAGTTTACTGCATTTCAAGCAGGGCAGAAATCAGAGCTCCAGTATTAAACTTGTGTTTGAGTAAAGTGTGTTCCCGGTGCTTCGTTGTTTGAGGTGTGGGGCAATGAGCAGAAGGTGAATAATCTGACCATTCTGATTTCCTTTTTCTTTTCAAATTAAAAGTATGTGAAAATTTATCATTTGCTGGATTGGAATTAGGTATTCTACACTATGTTAGTGATTACCTGAGGACAGACAGAACTGATGAGTTGACACTGATATAAACTCATAGTAAATGTTTATTTTGAACTTGTCTCTCTACTGCAAGATAACAAATAAAACCCCTGGCAAACAGTTGTGAGTGCCAGGACCCACTGAGTAACTATTTGACTAGGACAGGGGAAATAAACAACCTCAGGTCAAAGTTTGGTTTCAGCAAAGCAAAAAGTCAAAGTAGCTGATGGCTCTATTTGTGCCTCTGGCAGGTTGCAATGTGGAGAATGCATGCTACAACCTGGGTATATGTGCTGAAAGGACTGCAATCGCAAAGGCAGTATCAGAAGGTTACATAACTTTCAAGGCCATTGCAATTGCCAGGTACGTAACTTCCACATTGGGCCAATACAAATGCAAATCTGGAAAGTTTCAGAGAAGCCAGCATCCACTCATCCACTCTGGCCTTGCACAGTCAGCATACTAATCATGAGTCACTCTACTTGAGATCAGTCTCTTCTGCACGTCCTCAAAATTTACTGAACTGAGTCAAACCTCTGGTATTACTTCTCAAAAGTCATTGTCTAAGTGATGGTGAGTTGACAAACAAGTGAGGCAAGAAAGAGATGGCTGTAATCAATGTGCTGAAACTAAATGAGCATAATTTTTAACTGCGTGAGAAAACTGTATAAAACTGAGTACAAACAGGACAATTTGTAGCAAAGCAAACCATCTTCAGGAGACAATGGGGATGTTTAAAATAAGTATGATTATATTATCAAAGCAACACTGTGACATACTTCCATCGGTCCTAAAAAACAGAGGCTACAACATTATAACAGTTCATAACAGACTATGTTTATGTTATAATATACAAAACCTTTTCCCCATATATCCTTTGCAGTGACGTGAGTGAGAAGTTCATCACCCCGTGCGGTGGCTGCAGGCAGTTCATGAGAGAGGTATGATCTCTGCCTGTCTTGGTTTAGCGTATTTGGGAAGTTTTTTTGGATGGCATGTGGTATCAGCTTCTCAGCGGTGTAAATGTTATCAAAGGAGGTTCTGTTATACAAGACTGGTGGTAAACCATATTTCCAGTGTCCAATGTTTTTGAATATCTCTTGTGTTGTCAGTATAAATAACATTCTAGAAGACATGCTATGTGCATGGATTTACAGAAATATTTCTTCCCATTTCCTTCCCAGTTTGGGTCAGATTGGGATGTGTACCTTTCAAAGCCTGATGGCTCATGTCTGAAGATGACTGTGGATGAGCTGCTGCCCGTCTCCTTCGGCCCTGAAGACCTGTACATGGAAAAGGTGTTTGACATTGACAACAAGTACTGAGCCTGTGTTCTAGTATAAAATGCTCACGTGTTGGTTTTTATTGCACCATGACATGCACTGTTTAATGCACATGCATATCTGTCACATATTTAATTCACACTCTATATATATATATATGTACACACACACACACACACACACATATACATTCTGTACACTGTAATATTACTAAAGTGCAACTAATGGCCGGACTGTTAGCAGTACAATACACTGAGCCTGAATTGGTGATCTTACATGAACATACTGAATGCTGTTGTTGTTGACGGTAAAAGTATTTATTATGGGAGATAAGGAAAATGACATTAAGCAGATGAAACATATTCACACATTTTAATAAATAAACTGTTAAAAGCAGTATCTTTTAATAATTTACACTTAATTTCTCACAGTTGGACATAGAAACAAAAATGAAGTTCACAGGACATTGAAGAAAAAAAACCCATTTTGTATTAGTGTACTGCAAATATTATTTGTTGAGTAGCAAATTATTCATTTACAGAGTGAAAGGACGAGATAAAGGGGGTGAAACATTTAAGTTGCCAGTGCAAATTCACTAAACATGTATTAGTGATTTTAGGTCTACTTATTCCATGTGGTAACATTTACAGTGGTTTATGAGCACAGACTTAAAAAGAGCAATTACAGTATGGTAGGATTTATGATTTCTCCCCGATTCAGACAACAGATGGCAAATTTAAACAAAACAGGAGTTTGGCCTTGGTCTGAGCAGAAAACCATCATGATGAACACTGTTCAACCATCAATCCTACGTTAAAAACACACTGAAATATAAATGGCTGTGTCACTGTGTGAAATTCTCTTTGTAGTGGCAGACCTATAATAGCAAACGAAGGACAATAATCAAGTTCAACTGAAGGCTCCAAAAGTTCATAAAAATGAATTATACATAAGTTCAGTGCAACAGGCTCAGTTTGCAAGCCTTTATTCATTTTAACCTGCCTCCAAAAAAAGCCTGTGTGGAGATCTGAACACATGAAGCAGAATTCTCCCTCGGCGGGATATAATGCTGAAGGTCAAACTCATGACAGGGGGCTGTAGACTGTAAAAATGTTAGAGGCTCTAGGTGGTTCAAAGTACAGCAAAAGAAAAATATCATTTAAATTAACAGTAATTTAAAGGATAGGAAAAAAAAACTGCAGCTAGCCAACGACATGCATCATCCGGATGTGTATGAACCTCAAACTCATTGTAAGCATTTTTAAGTCAACACAACAGAAGAATCATCTCTTTTGCTGCTTTTTTTCAATAGATTTGTTCCTGTTTTGGCTCCTGTCTCTGTACAGAATCATTAACTGATGACACAGCCCAAACTTTGTCTCAATATGCATTCATCTCATGTCAAAGATGCACATCAGTATATTTTAAAGGTTTGTCTAAGCCACCAATTTCAAACTGCCTTATACAACATACAAATAAACCATTCTGTAAACAGGTTGCAACTGTGGCAGCAACTTACCTCTGTAAAAGGGATCTTAGCAATCTGAAAACTACAACAATGCTCTGTAGGTTTCCTGTTAACTAAAACAGGAGACAAGACCACAAAGAGTATGTGTCTATCTTATTTTGACCTCAGCTCTCAGTGGAAGAGGTGTTAGCGGTTTCATCAAGGGAAGGCCATGCAGGCACATGTAATCTGGGTAGGGTACCCTCCATTAGTCTCTCCATCCACAGTCCCAGCCTGTCAAGCTTATGGTGGACTTCTATGCTGGTGGCCCTACTGGAGCCACTCTTGGTGCCGGTCCCGTCCTCCCTGGAACTAGACCGGGATCGAGAGTGGGAGCTGGATCTGGACCTGGACCGGGACTTTCTACTCCTGTCAGAGAATGAGGTTTCAGAGTTGCTGGGATCATCCCCTGTGAAGACAGGCCTAAACAGGCAAAAGTATTTCTTGTGGCCGTTGAGGGCCAGAACGTGGCCGGTGTAATCCGAAGACTCCTCATCCTCTTCTGAATGTCCCATGCTCTCTGTAGCGTCAGAAGCTGAGCGAAGGAGTGATGGCATCCAGTGGTAGTGCTTATCAGCGTTGAGGAAAGAGAAGTGTAGAGTCTGAGTCCTGTAATGCCAGAGCAGTTTGGGATTAATAGCTGGAACCAGCAACGGCTGATCAAAGGTGTGCCATCAGGGCATCTTAGAAGACCAGATAAAAAGTAAACTAAATGATGTTGATATTATTCCATGACTTAACCAGAGTTCTGGATTTACATATACAAAAATGTGTAGGATACAGGCAGCACAGAGATCCCTTGTACAGGGATCTTTTTGTTGTGCAAAAAATAAAGAAAAACCTCTATCATACTGAAGGCTAAGGCTTACCCAGAGAAAGAGAAAACCTCTTTAGCAAATTTCCTCAGCAAGGCATTCTTGGAGGCATTGGTGAGCACCAACACAACATTGATGTGGCCAGGCCTCAGCTTGATCAGGTTACTGGTGTACGTGATGTCCGTCAGCTCCGTCACTTCCACAAAGTCCTTCTTAGGAGGACGACTGCTTGAAACGATGACACAGAGAGAGGTAATGTTATAGAGAGGGAAAGAAAAATGGGATTATATAATCTGTTAAAGTTGTGACAGGGAGGAAGAATAGAGGAATGATTACAGACACCAATAACTTTCTAAATGCAAATGTGACAAAAGAACCTATCCTTCAACGAGGTAGCATTATTGGTCGTCTTTGACCCATTTTTATGAAAACTGAGGGTATTTTACCCCTATCTGTGATTTTTTATTCACACATACATGTAGCTGTTTAGATTTCTCAAAGTCCATCTTTACATACAGCCCTGATTCCCCTCTGTCCTCTAGCAGGCTGATTAGGAAGCTACTGACATAAAATTGAAATTATTCACAAGCACCTTCCCTGAGCACCTTATTTATCTTTTATTCATAAAGGTTTATTACAGTGCATGCAGATTGCAGCAAATGAGAGAATGTAAATGTATTTTCATTTTCATTAAGGTTAAATAAATGCCATCCCTGGTAGGCTAGTGGTTAAGGCGCAGGGCTCTCGCCGCTGCGGCCCAGGTTCGAGTCAGGGTTGCGTCAGGAAGGGCATCCGGCGTAAAACACGTGCCAAATGTCAACATGCGACGATTCGCTGTGGCGACCCCTAAAACGGGAAAAGCCGAAAGTGACTCTCTTTCTTATTAAGGTTAAATAAATGCTCATTTGTTCAGGACATGTGTGTCTCATTTGTTATTAAATTGGTGTGTCTTATCTGATACGGGGGCGACCATGATATCGGCATTATATATACTGATCATCGGCCTCTCTGCTCTCTAAAAATTGGCATTGGTAACAGCCACTGAAAAACCCACATCGGTCGACCACTGATCTTCAACCCCAGCCAATCAGAAAAGGACCTAATGAATCTTAGTGTTGCTTTTTTGCCTTGTGTAATGGCTTCTGCTGAAAACAAGACAGTAATAGAGAGGCATGAACCAGAGTCTGACTCTGAATGGGAAGGAATGGGACCTGCTGTTGCACACCAGAGACTTCAACAGGATGTTTCAAAAGGCAGGACTGTGTTAAGTTTCCTAACAAAGTACCAGTCATTTTTTTCTAATGTAGTTGGAGGCAGCTAGCTTAGCCTTAGCACGGCTATTTTCATGTAGCTCCAAACCCCCTACAGGGGGTGGGCTTATCCTCTCATGTCCGATTGTTTCCCTGGGTGTGACGTCACATTTGGCACAGTTTCTAAACCACCTGCTATCCAGACGGGGGATTTAAGATTTTAAATAACATGAAACCACCACTGAGACAGAGTTTAGTAATTTCACAGCAGAGGAGGATGTCGTCACCCTGATTCATCTCATGCAATGCGTATGCACAGCCGAACAACCTCACTTTGCCACTCAGGATATTACATGCAAATATCTTCATAGGTCTCTGTTCTCTTTAGTAGACCTGTTTAACATCTAACCAACATGTTTTCAAAGACTGAAAAACCATCACTCATTGGATTTTCAAGGATTTTAAAGAAAAGTGCCAAAAAAAAAAAAAAAAAAAAAAAAAAAGAAAAAAAAAATCACACACACACACACACACACATTGTGGACACGGACCCTTTCTCCACAGGATACTCCTTTGCATTCCAGCTAGGCAAACCCACTGCAGTTAAAAGCCCATCTTATCAGGTCGTAAATACCGGAACTCAGGCTGAACTCTTTATTAACACTACACAAACTCACACGGACTCAATATGGACACACTGAAAATGTCGCATAAATAACGCTCTTAGTTGGCATTCATGTTTTTAGTATTGTTAGTAAATGACTACATGTGAAGAGCCTGTCTTCCTATCAGATTCCAATCCCAAGATACTGTATGATTAAACTCTATCTCCCAACAGACCTCTGCATCTCTGAGCCTCCCTCAGGAAATCCTCCTGTGGAGCAACACTGCCACCATTGGACAAAACTGTTATGCTTTCTGACCTTTGAAGACCAAATGCAATGATTACAAAGTGATGATTTGTTTTTATATGAATGCTTGACTTGTGACTGACATGAAGCTACCGACAACATCTGAGTGTTAGAATCACAACCACAGAATAACCTTTTGCTACCTCAGTTAAACACCGATGATGAGAATGCACACTGTGAGGCAGTAATGGTTATAATTTCATGAAGAACAGCATCTTAACTTCACAGTACAAAATGTTATCTTTGGCATCTCACTTAGACTTATGTTAACCTATATTGAGATACATTTGAATCCTTTAATCAGACAGTTTAAGATCACATGTTTAGGTGTGTGTTGGATGTAGCCCAATCATTCAAACCATTTTGTGTGTCTTTGGTAATCCCAGTAGATGTTAGTTTCACTTATTAAGAACTGCTGTATTCCCTGTAGTTCTTTCCACGTTACCAGTTAGCAACTATTTTTCTTATAAATGATTATAGACACGAGTTCCTATTCTGTATACTGCTTATGCCTGATTATGGTGAGGGAGAAATTAATCTCATGATAATCACGCTGTAAAAGTAGACTCTTTAATTGAGCATGTTAATTGTTACTGTTTACTATAATAACCATGCATGCATAATTGCTTTGAAGAGTACGCACACACATGCACCGGATTTTCTCATTTCCCTCCTCACTATGTGTCAAAATTAAAGAGCAACTCCACAACTAAACTGAACTGCAATCTAAGCTTTACTGGAAATACTGAACACCTAGAACACACTGTCAATATAGTCTACTGTCTGTGTGAAACTGTGCTTTTGGTTGTGAATCTGCTGTGATCTCCAGTAAAAGTATCATGTATCCATCTTTTGTTTCACGGCAGTACCTTGAGGTACTCGCTCCACTTGATGCATCATCCTCAGTTCGTGGTTGCTGCTTTGGCTTCTGGGGTTTGTTCTCACCTGGCTCACTGAAAACCAACCACAAACAGGAAACCACCAGTAACATTATGAGGAAGCAGTATCCAGCCACTATTTGGCTCAACTGGAGTCAAAACCAGGAATAATCATGTAGAAGACAAAAATGATAAACAAATGTTAAATAACTCATTCTATCAAAGAATTACTCAGTAGGGCTGCAACAAGTAATCGATAAAAATTTATAGTAAAAATGGTTGACAACTAATTTAATTGTCAATTAGTTAGATATAGTCATGTAGCTGGGTCACTACGTCAATGAGGCGTGATTAATAACACACTACACAGAAACATTACAGAAGCACTGTGTTAAATCAACCCATTTTTGTTTTCATAAAGTGGATAATCTATTTCTATGATTGATAACTGTATAAATAACAGATTCATCGATTATTAAAATGGTTGTTAGTTGCAGTCCTACTAGTCAGTATCATTAAGTATTAGATATTTTTAATTAACTTCAAGTCAACTGTTTAAGCACATGATTAGGTCTCAAACTGAACCATGACTCTCACCTGAATGCCTGGATGATGACGGTGCCAAAAAGAATGAAGAGAGCCGAGAAGATCAAGGACAGGATGGGCATCATCTCCCGCCTTTAACAGAGACACTTTATTACTGAAACATCCAGGATAAAATAGAAAGCAGCCCATGTCAACCAATAACTTTCCTTGCAGTCTCCATAAAACCAGTTCAGCCTCTATTTGTAGTTACATGTTTGAAGTGCACCACAGTAATGACAGGACACATTGCAAATGTAAACACAGAGCCCCCGACACATAATGCAGGTAACCTGATGCAGAAGAATGATTCAGCTTCTGATAAATTACAGACATATCAGTATATCTAGTCTGCCAGTCTTGTTTTTTTGGCACTGAATGCTGTAGACTTCCTGGGTGAGTGTTGTCTTACCAGTTTGAGTAGAGAAGCTCATCATATAGCTGAAGGATGTAATCATAGGCAGCATTCATCCACTGAATAATAAAAATCTGACAAGCGATCACAAATAAGAGAAAACAGCAACATTAATCAAAAATGTTCCAGTTAAAACTCTTCAGATTTATTTGTACATGTCTGTGCAGAACCGGTCAGGTTGTCTCAAAAACTATGGTGAGTGCGTGTCTGCTGGGGCTTACAGGGGCCATCTCGTTGTTGAGCTCGGGCAGTGTTGCATCCAAACTCAGATAGGTGGGATCCTTCTGAAGCAGCTCCAGCTGCTCCTGGAGGTGATACTTGTCTTCTTCGCTGCCGTTCCAGCCACCATTCACAGAACGGTAGAGGACCTTACCAGCTGGGCTCCGCCGCTCAAGAATCACCACCTGTCATTGGAATGGAAGAGCACTTATACTGTAAATTGAGGCTATGCTGCATATCTGTAATAGAAACATATCATAAATGAGATTTGTTTTATGGTACAGGCAGCTGTTCGCATGCGTGTTTCTGCAACTGACCTGAGGTGTGAGTGAAACCTGATTGAGCAGTGCTAGACAGAGAGGCTGCTGCTGACGCTGGTAGACGTATGAAAACCGTAGCACCTCTTTTTTGTTAGCTGTAGCGAAGTCCACGAAGGCCTTATTGCCTGGAAGAAAGGCTTGCTCCTCCCCTGTGATCAGCAGCACACAGTACCTACGAACCATTCAGTCACATCAATTCAAAAAGCTGTAACGCCTGTCCAACAGTTTTATTGTCAGATGAACAAAAAAAAGAAAGAGGTAAGAAAAACTGCCTCATTTGATAAATTCTTACTACACAAGAAGTCAACGTATTAAATGCAGGACCACAAGCTACAACTCTGCTCATAAAATGTCTTACTTCCTCCGTCGGTGGAACTGCTTGACAGGACAGAGCTCATCAAAAAGCTGCTGGTTGACAAGTCGTGGCACCTGCAGGAACTTGTTATTGGAGACAAACTCATCCATGAGCTGTCGCTTCATCCCTCTGGCCTTTGAGTGCGTGCAACATTTAGCAAAATAATAAAAATCATACAAAACTTATTTAATAGCTTAATAGTTAATTATTACAAATTTAGACTCCAATTAAAAACTCACTTTCTAAAACTTTTGGTCAGACAGAAATACCAAACACAATTCAAACTTTATCTTTTAGGCTACAAAGGTTGAAACTGTGTCCTTATACAGCAGGAGTTACCAGTTTACTACTATTAAACTAAGGAAACAGTGGTCTAGGCTGCAGGAGTACCTGGATGACATCAACAGGCCTCTCTGTGTCCTCCTTAAACAGCAGCATGGTGGGGGCATATGTGTTTATGTTGAACTGCCGCAGTAGTCGAGTGTTGTGCGTGTCACCCTGGTCCACGTAGCCAAAACGCACATAGTCTCTGAAGGCGAATGCTGTTAACTGGAGAGCGGAGTGGGAAGGTGACAGCACCCAAATTACATACATTAAAATAAAGAAGAGAATATAAAAAAGAAATGTTCAAAGTAAACTGTTTTCTGCTTTTATATAAACTCATAACTCTATTTATTTAATAGTTGTAACTAAAAAAATTGAACTGATTGAAAGTGTGTTCCCATGTTAGTGCTCTTGCTGTCTCCATCCAACACATTTATAGGTGCATTTGATGGCGATCGGTTAAAGGGTACAAGTCTGTGTAATAATAGATAAGCTTTTAACTGGCAAGCAGAAAAGCTTCAAGCTGCTCACACAGGTGCCTCTGTAGTTACTGTTGGGGTTCATCTGCTGTCTTGTGTGGCAGACAGGTCCTCAACACCAGATCTCAAAATATGACTTTGCTTTAAGAGCCAGAATGAACAACCAGCTCTGATTCCCACTATAAAACTTTGTGCCACACCTTTGTTCATGTGTGTGGAAATACATCACTTACCTTATAGAGCAAGGGAACAACAGGAACTTGGTCAAACAAGAGAACGCTGGGCTTATTTTCCACATGCCAGCTATCCAGAAAAGCCAGGTAGTTATCATCTGTGATCTGAGGAAATAAAGGAAATTTGTTCAACGTGTATTCCTGCTAAATTAAGTTACAACCATCTACACTAGCTTAACTAAAGAGCTGTATTATTCATCACCACCATCCCCTTTGTGGAAGGACATTTGAGGAGTAATTTTTGTAAATTATGTTAACTTCACCAGGCCTGTCTTTTCAATTATAATCAGATGAATAACAACATTTTTTACATTTGTGTCAGCTGCAGTTACCTTTTCCACCAGTCTGTGGGGCAGCAGGTCTTCAATGAACTGCTGCAGGTGCTCCCGGACCACAGCTTGATGGAAGAAGGTCACCTTGCCGTTCACCAGCCCGATGATGGAGGGAGCACGGTGAGCCCCCAGCTGGGTGGCCAGTCGACGCTCATAGCCCAAATCTACGATGCCAATACCCACGCCTGGTGTAAAAACAAAAACAGGCTGCTATTGTACCTGATACAGTAGAGCAAAACACAAGCTGTTTTATGGAAAAAATAAAGTCTAAATCAAAACTGGTATTGTGACATTGGACTTCCACTTAGTTATTTTACATTCATACAATCAAATCTCCCCATCTCCAGGTAAAATCACTGTATGCTATTAATTTGAAATAGGAACTTGTTCAAATTCACAGTTCAAAACCAAGCTGTAATTTACAAACGCAGCATATGTGTATTTTTCTCTATTTAACCCAACAACCACTGTGCAAAAAAAAAGACGTTGTCACTGTATTTTTATGACAGTTTTGGTTCACTTTCACCAGTCTGGTTTCCAGCATAATAAACCCTAAAGATTTAAACTAAATATACACTATCTGTCCTGCATCAAATGTCAGACAAATTTAGTGACATGGTGTAAACATGGCAAAGTATTTTACTGGCCTAACACCCAAATGTTCTTGTCAGCAATTAGTCAAGGTAAAAATGGACCTATGCTTGTTATGGTGACAGAAACATGACTACAAATGAATGCGAAAGCTGCCCATTTCTACTAAATGTCTAAATATCCAACTGTTGGCCAAATTAACATTAGAAGACTATCAAATGTCAAATATGTGTGATCTCCAACCTGTTGTGGAGTTCTGTCCCAAAGTGGACAAAGAAGAATATCTGCTTCTTTAACACATTTTTCTTTAATTTTTATATTGTTTATACCAAATTAAGTTAAGGACAGCGTATGTACTGACTCATTTTGCTACACGCAGTAAATAAATGGTAACCATTTTTATCCATGCTGAATACACATTCCACGGCTTACACCGGGCGTCTTAAGCATAGTAAAGCACCATGGTTTACATTAATATGTAAGCTATAGTGTAGTTCCAGGGCAGGCCACTTAACTATTACAAACTGAGCATCAGACTCAATCTAAAGAACAAGGGGAATGCTGTACTTCTAATTAGCAGAATTAATTAATTTAAAATTTTATTCCAGTATCAGACAACTGTTACACAGGGCTGAATTTCTCCCCTGGTTTTACACTCTGCTTCAAAGATTCAAGAAAAACAAATAAACCCTAATGAATAATTAAAGAAATGGCAGGCTCTCTGGAAAGCATCTTAACAGTTGGAATTACATTTGTCCTTATGGCCTGCAATTGAGTAAACATCAACCTTATGATCCTTTTAGGTAAACCAACCCCAACCCTGAGAGTGTGTTGTGAACAGACTTACCCAGCGGCTCTAGCTGCTGCACAGTCTCCTTCCACACAGGCTCAATGTGGATGCATGCAAAGCACCACTCAGAAGTCACTTTGATTAGGTATGGCCTCTTGTGGCTGTCTGGAAGGATATCGCTGTTAAACTGTGCATGGTGAAGCAGGTACTTGCTGTCTGCAAAGTCCCTGGACCTACAGAAGAATCAGAAATGAGGGAGTGAGCGTTTCTGGGAGACTACAGGGTCCTGCCAGGACAAAACAGACTGTAACATCAATATCTTCTCTTATTCTAATTCTTGGTGCATATGTAGAAGTAGATACCCTTGTTGACAAAAGAAAAAAGTAACAAGATTGTCTTCTTCATTACTGATGATTACTACAATGTTTAAAAATCCCCAAATTTCCATCTCAAACTCGATGCAAAGAATGTTAATCAGTTTAAAATGGTTTAAAATATATAAACACAAGCAAACCCTCACATCTGAGAAGCTACAGCCAGCATGGTTTGCATGATTTATCTAGTGACAGACTAACAGAATAATTTACGGAATGTGTCCACAGTACAAGACTTTATCATACACACTGGGGAAACATGACCAAAGTCAAGGAATTATCAATAACCAATCAAAAAAACATACAGAGGCATCCAACACACTCTGTGGACTGGCCACAGGAGCATGCTGGGAAATAAATATTTATGAACAAAGACAAGTTGTGTTAAACAGCACACATTTGAAACCAAGTACCTGTGGAAATGGAAAAAAGACTCATCAAAGTAGAAGCTGTTATGGAAGTTGCGGAAACCGTGGTGCTGTGACTGGCCAAAAGGCTGGTTTTCATCCATCTGTCCATAGCGGTCAAAGTTGGACCTTCGCTCCTCATTAGACAAAATCTATGAGCAAGAGAAAATGAAAAGGGCCAAAGTTAGAAGCCAGTGTTATTAAAGTGATGACAACTGCAGAGAAATCATGATACAGAAAATGAAACATAGTGCCTGACAGCAGTGTCAGCTACTACCCACCTCATATGACTTAGAAATCTTGATGAACATGTCCTCAGCGTTTGGGTCCTTGTTTTTGTCTGGGTGCCTATTATAAAAAGCCCATACATGGCACCATAAATCACTGCTAGGTTCATACAGGGTTAGAAACAGGTACTCTGTTTAACATTACAAATCAGACCAGTTTGTGATAGGTCAGATGGTAACAAGCGCCAGTTCAGGTGTCAGATGAACATTTATAACTTCACAGGTCTCATCTGCTACAGTCAGTATGATAGCCCATGTTAGGGGACTTGTGTCAGTCACTCACCATTCCCTGGCAAGGTTTTTATATGCCCTCTTGATTTCTGGTTGATTGGCACTCCTGCTGACACCCAAGATCTTATAGGGGTCGTATTCAGAAGCTGTTTTCACCAACTGCGCACTCAAAAGTAGCAGAAAAATGGCGAGTATAAGTGTCTGATGATTGCGGTTAGTCCTCCTACCAGTCATCGCTTACCGCTGTCCTGGTCCAACGTTAACACCAGTTAGCTACCGAGCTCAGCTGTAAAGTGATGCTACAAAGCTAATCTGTAACGGACACATATATCAACATAACATCTTACATGATCGGGTCCGTTACTAATTTCTTGAATGTTCAGATTAAGTACAGACGACACAGGAGTATTTTATTACTCTAAGGCCATCTTTTTCTAGCTAACGAAGGACACTTGCCATCAGTGTCATTTCTGCAATGAAGCATTGCGGTTCCGGTTACACATTTCAAAATAAAGTCCACCTAAACCTGCCGTAATCTTAAACTGAAAATGGAATTTTTGTAATTAATTAAAATAAAATTTCTGTAACATATCGGCCCATGTAAATTCATACTGGTGAAATTGATGCTATGAAGTGATACATTTGAACGTTTTAAACACTTAAAATTGTTGTTAGTTAATTTCTGTCACTCAGTTAATTAATTTATTAACTAATCATTTCTACTTGAGAGGATGGTTTCTTGGTGCTTGAGTAAATAATGAAACTGTATAAGGTCAATAAGAGCTGGAAAATTAACCACATACTGTACATGAAGCAACTCAAAGTCGTCATTGTCTTCTGAAAGTTCATTATAATCATTTGTGCTTTTATTTTGAAGCAAACCCATATAACGTCGGGTCTTCGTATAGCGTTATTGATGACTAATGCGCATGCTCCTGTCAGCAGCTGTCCTCACGCTGTCTTCTCTTCATTTAAATTTCCTTTTCCCAAGTACTTTTGTGATCACACATACAGTATTTAACAAAAAATTCTGTTTTTACAGCTCACTTAATTTTATATACATGTAATTGTTGGCTTCGATTCTTGGCAAATGGCCCAAGTTAGGTTTGGAGTTAGCCCATTGTTCTCTAATAGATTTCGTTTTGCTACTAATATACAACTATACAATTTTTTTAAAGTTTATATTCTGTTATTTTTATTCCTCTTTTTTGGGGGGGGCTTAACTTCCGTTTCCTCCTCGTCACGGCCACACAGAAGTGATTTGGTGTATACTACGACACAAAACATGAATGCACCGACGTTTGGTTCAGCTCCCTCAGCCAGTATTTTAATCTGCGTATTGTGACCCGTTCGACTGGATTCTCATCCCCCTTTTATCCAAATATGAGCAGTCTGTGTGTGTTTGCATTCGGTGCAGTGAACATACAAAGTGAACAGAGGGTCTTGTCTTAGTAGCTAACGTTTGCTCTGCAAAGCTGCTCCCTGTGGGCCGCTCTGGCTGTTGTTATTGACGGGAAAGCTGTCGTTCACTTAGCTAAGGTAACTAACAATTCTCCTAAATGTATTATGTTAAAGTGAGACTAAATCATGTGTGCTGCAGAGGTGAGGTTACTTAGCTAACTTTCTCGATAGCTACTGTTGCTCAAAACAAAATCTGGCATTCACAGCTACTGTTGCTCAAAACAAAATCTGGGATTCATATACAAGGATCGATGTTGCAAACATTAGTTTAATGCTACTAGTCTGTCATCATGTTTTTAGATGATATTTGTTTACATCTGCCTGTAAATGCCAGTAAAAAGCAAATATTTAGCCGTGTGATTACTAGCTACACCAATATTCAGCTGTATTAATCCATTTACAATGAGAAGAAACTCAGCATGTAGATTTGTCTTTTATTTGATAAATAAACCTTCCGGTCTTGTCATAGTCATAGTGCCTGCAGAAGTGTGTGATTACACTGTCTAATTTAGGGGCCTTGATCGTTAACATATTATTGCATTAATACAAAGAATCTTTTGTGATTTTTACCTAGATTCAGCACCATGAATTTGATACGTCTAGTGTGCCGCCACAAGACAGCCCTGGTCATTGGCACTGTTTGCAGCTTTGCTGTAGTTCTTGTCTTCTTGGCAAAATGTACCTCAGAAACCCTGAAACAAGGCCACCCAGATCCTCCAGGCCTTGCCCCCCATGCCATTGCTTCGCAGCCCCATCCAGAGCAGCACAATCCTTCCTCCACATCCAAAGACTTGTCAGCATTTCTTGTGGTTCTCATCACAACTGGACCCAAGTACACTGAGCGGAGGAGCATCATCCGCAGCACCTGGCTCGCCAAGCGGGACTCTGATGTTCTGGCCATGTTTGTGGTAGGAACTCAGGGGCTTTCCAGCGAGGACCTTCAGAACCTTAACACCGAGCAAGGGCGGCACAAAGACCTGCTCTTGCTGCCCGATTTGCGAGATTCTTATGAAAACTTAACACTGAAGCTTCTGCACATGTACTCCTGGCTGGACCAGAATGTGGAGTTCAAGTTTGTCCTTAAAGCAGATGATGACACATTTGCTCGCTTGGACCTCCTTAAAGAGGAGCTGAAGGGGAAAGAGCCCAACCGGGTGTACTGGGGCTTCTTCTCAGGGAGAGGGCGAGTGAAAACAGCCGGCAAGTGGCGAGAAAGTTCTTGGGAGCTCTGTGACTACTACTTGCCCTATGCACTAGGCGGAGGCTACATCCTGTCAGCTGACCTGGTACATTACATACATCTGAATACAGGTTACTTCAAGACATGGCAGAGTGAGGATGTGTCACTGGGTGCTTGGCTGGCGCCAGTGGATGTCAGACGGACGCATGACCCACGCTTTGACACAGAGTACAAATCACGTGGTTGCAACAACAAATATTTGGTCACACATAAGCAGAGCTTGGAGGACATGTTGGAGAAACACCAGACTCTGCAGCGAGACGGCAGACTTTGCAAGGAGGAAGTCAAGCTGCGACTGTCTTATGTGTATGACTGGAGTGTGCCACCCTCTCAGTGCTGCCAAAGGAAGGATGGCATTCCTTGACTTTTGTCCTCTTGACATGGCTGATGGCTGCCGAGTTGTGTTGTCAGAGAAAACTAAAGGATTATGTTTTTGGCTGTGAAATATTCTTTAACTCCTGAGCCAGCTTCAGCTGTATGTCCTTTTTGACTCTTAAACTCCTTCAGCCTTGTTGTTTCGACCTTTGATAATGTACTGTCCCCACTTCAAGTTTATCATGTTGGTGGCCTACTTCTCTCCTCTGTCTGTTGTGCCTTCTGCTGTACATTTTACTAAATATTTTCAAACACTATGAGATATTTTAAGGTTATTTCGGCATATTAGACAGCATAGGGAAACACAGACAGGGGATCGTTACCCTGCCATGATGTCAACAGTTTTTGTGAAAGCTATTACTTTTGTATTTTATTTATTGTTAATTTATTCTGCTTCAAATACAACACACTGGCACCAAGTTGGAACAGAAGCACAGTGGATGTGGTTGCTGCTTTTGGGCAGAATTTGTATTTATAAACATGCTGCGGTGAATTGTATATAATTCACCCACTTAATGGACAAAAAGAAATGCCCACTTTTATGTGATTTAAACATTTATGGTTGATGGTACAGGAGAATGTGTTCAGAGTTGCACAGAATGTGTAAATGGGTGGATGTGTTTTATTCGTCAGGCCATTTTATTCCTTATATCAGAGCATATGTGATGATCTTTACATTTCCAAGGCAACGGTTGCACTTTAAAGTTCAATCAGTATGTTTACTGTCCAGAGTTAGTTATTTGTGAATGTTTTGCAGCATGACCTTTATTCAGACTGAGAAACTTGATTTAGTTTACACCTGCTGACAGAAGTCCATAAAATCACTGTCAAACAATTCCTTTTTTTGCCTGATGTGAGGCTCGCCAGCCTTAACTTGTGATATCAGAAGGTATTACCTAAAATATGTTCAAGGATTTTATATGTGTGAGATATGTTCAACAGTTTTGATCAAAGGGGACGACACAAACAGTTGAGGAGCTACATCCAAACTTCTTTGAATGGCTGCTGTTACCTGTGTGAATTATAACATGACTGTTCTTCACTGCTGCCACTAGCAGATTGAGTCAACACAACTTAAGTTTCAGTGTTTGTTTTTCCGTAAAGCTAAGATGGAAGCTAGGCTAGCTGTAGATATACATGGCATTACTGTCAGTCTGTTAGCACAAAAACAGAAATGTCCTTTTCTAATTTTAATCGCTTAGTTACATTTAGATATTCAGTGCACACTTTGCCGTCCCAGGTGTAAAGCTCATGTCTTCAAACTTCATAATGGTGATAGCAGGATTTTTCTACAAGACTACTACCAACTAGCATTGGCTAACACTAACACATTCCAGGAAGCTGGCTACACTACAATAATCTGATCTCCTCCAAAGCTGATGGGAGTACACAAATGTTTAATTTGATTTATTATAACTTTACTGCACTGATGTTAAATAGTAGACTCAGTATCAGACATAAAGCAGCACTAGCCTGAACATAAACATTTGTCTCAAATCTGGACATCAGATCACCGATTCAAATGGAAGATGTCATTAGGTGATGTGTTGTGGACATGGTTCAATGGAACAAAACAAAACTTACTCCCTGGGCTTATATATATATATATATTTTTGGGGGGGATACAATAAAATGAAGTACCCTTATCTGTGTAAAATCACCATCAGTGTTTGTTATAGTGTCTTTTAATAATGGCTGAGGTTTTCACTATTTATAGAAGTACCCTTATCTGTGTAAAATCACCATCAGTGTTTGTTATAGTGTCTTTTAATAATGGCTGAGGTTTTCACTATTTATAAGTGGCAGTATTTGCTTCAATATTCAAATGTGTTGAGTAAATTGTAAGGTAAAAGGTTGTTTACATGTTTTACATACAGTTCTGTGATTCAACGCTATTTTGACTAGTTGAGACTGAGGCGTTTTACACAGAAAGCAAGCATGAGGAGACCTGCAGCAGGGGGGAGTAATTTTGAACAGTCTGTAAATCTTGCCTTCGTAGAGTATAAGATAAGATGAAGGTTGTCCTTATAGTAGAATTGTGGGAAGCATGTATAGGCAACTATAAAAGTATCATTTGCCAGTATGTGCATCTTTATTTTGTAAGCTTTTTTTTTTGTGTTTTCAAGGTAGATTGACTGAGAGGTCATCTCTTTTCAGTATTTAAAATAAAAAAAATTTGCCAGTCAAGTTGGTAATTTGGCCCGCTTATTCCTCCAGACTCCAGAGCGCTTAGTCACCGAAGATCAGGCTGTACTGCCCAGCCTGTGGAAAACAGCCCACCGGTGCCGGAGTCCACAAGAGGGCCCTGGGGGTTCTGGATACTGTCTCATGATGACAGAGACTTCAGGTGCAATGCAATTGGTTACATTACTAATTACATCTTCAGTAGCTGGATAATCTTGGACCAGCTGGATTTGCCTCAGGATGAAGTTCAGACTGATCCTCCTGACAGAAGTATCATGGGAAGACTTGGCCTGCACCACAAATGTTTGTCATTAAAAAACACTGGAAAATGGCAGTTTAATATCGGTGTATTCTTTTACTTGTTGTTTAATACAGAAATGCTTGTGATGTCTGGAACATAAAAGATTCCTGATTGAGAAGACCCTTAGCAACAGCCAACTTCCTTATTAAATTTAAAAAAAAATCATTGGTCTTACTTTGTAGCCTTTAAACAAAGTCAAAATCCTCTTCCAAGTTCTACAGTGGATGTTCTGCATAGGGCAGGAGGGAGAGGTGTGTGTTGAAAATTTGTCAAGGTTCAGGTAGGGGAAGGACCCAGATGCAGACTCAGACTGAGATGAGTGTTCAGTCAATTTTAATAACAGAAAGGAACAAAGACACAAGTAGATCAACTAAAGGTGTTCAACCTCACAAGGCAACACTAAGACATCTACAGAAAAAACTAACAGCTAAACAGATCAGTCAAGGAGCTATATAACATCCTAAGAACCAAAACTAACCAAAGAAATCAAGAGAAACCTCAGATGGCAAGCCAAATCCAAACTCAGCATAGTCCATGAACGAAGCAAAGGGAAGTGCAAAACCTTATGACAGACAAATAAAACAAGAGGCAGGAATCATGGGAGCAAGTGGGGTGTGATGAGCAGATGAACCAACAACTAACTGAGTGAAGATAGGAAAATATAAAGACTTGAGACATCCAGACAATGAGCAAAAGGTGAAACCAAGTGTAAATCAAGGACCAGAGTAAAGCTGAGGCAGGTGAGATGACAAAAACAGGAAACTCTTACAAAATAAAAGTCCCAAACAGGAAACACGTCCAAAAGCCTAACATAATTGCTTGGATCCGCTATTCCTGGGTAGTGTCTTTCAGGAGCTTTTTTTTTTTTTTAGTTTCACAATGTCAAGCCTATACGTTTCTGTGGCAGGGTGTCATTTTGCGGACACAGA
>NW_018127898.1:2595018-2635144 GCF_001952655.1 Monopterus albus | reverse complement strand
GCAGGAATAATATAGGAATACCTTTAAAGTTTATTATATTAACAGTGATGCAAGGAAAAATCTTGAGAAAAGCTAATTACTAACTCAACTGCCTTTCCTGGGTTCTCACAGCGTCACTAGAGGGCGCCACTGATATATTCTAAATAAGTCTAAGTTTTTTTTTTATTGTTTGCTCTAGAGACTTTAGGAAGGGTTTTTGTTACATCTGGTACATAATCTCGCCCTTGGAGCTGGAGCGTGTGTCCTAAATTTGCATACAGTTCTACTTTGGAAGTTTCATCCGCAATCCTCAGTGCAAGCTCTGCCTATTTGCTCCTCCTAGTCTCATTTCGAAGGTGAGAGGCAGCTTTTCTGCAGGGGATCCTGTGTGAATGGGCTGGTCGCAGGTATTGTGTGGGAGGAGGGAGCAGGGACCACAGAGTGCAGAGAATTCACCAACTGACTTGTTTAAGCTGACTTAGTGTGAATATCAGCTGAGTCAGAATTGGTGGATGTATGTGCATGGTGTGAAAGCCCTACTGTTTTTTTATCTTCAGCAGCAGCATCGCGCGTTGTGCGCCTTGGTGACCCACAGCCTGCTCATCTCTGTTGGATCATGTGGATTATTTTGGTTTTTATCCTGGCAGCAGCCTGTCCCGATGGGACCTGGGGATGTCAGCTGCCCCACGACTGGAGACCGCAGACAGAAGCGTGCCGCGCAGAGCTGGCGGAGATCATAGTGTTTGCCAAGGTGTTGGCACTGCATAAGGAGTCCTACAGTGTGTATAACTACCTTCCGTGGCAGCACGACACCGACCTGCTTTTCTCCGCCGAAATCGAGCTGCTGTGCGACCAAGCTTGGGGCAGCATGCTGGAGGTCCCCGCAGGCTCTAGGTTTAATGTCACCGGCCTGGGTTACTTCCCTTGCTTCTCTTACAGTGTCACCAAAAACAATAATTACTACTTCTTTCTAAGGTGAGGAACCCAGCCCTGCTCTTCTCTATTTATCCATTCATGAACATGATTTCTTGCCACATACGTATTGTTTCATTCGCCCCTACACATTGATCGAGTCAGTCCATACTCAACCACCACTTTAGGCTTCAGCCAGAAAGTTACAGAATAAAACTGTTAGGATTTATTTCCAACAAAAGAAACAGTTCACATTGTATCATCATTTGGTCACAAGGATGTTATAAGCCTACTGAAAGTTTCAAGCATCACTTTTGTTATATTCATAGGCTGTATGCTGAATTTAATTGTTTGTTTCTGCAGTTACACAGAGATGACAAGCATGACTCTCTTGTCCAGATGTGTCTCAAAGTTAGAATAAACTTAGCTTTGTTATGTCAGATCACAGAGCACATGCAAATGTGTGTTGGATCCTTTGACCAAGTAGGTCCAGGAGAGTTTATTTAAACTGGAGGAGTAAAGTTTCATCAATTAAGTGATAAGTGGTTAACCATAGGAAAGTCTCAAAAAGGCAATTAAGTATAACCATTACAGAATATCATCTGTATTCAGTATATTTATTGTCCATTAAAATGTCTGAGTATCAACCACAAAGTTTACATAATGCAATTATCTTTTGTATAATCCAAAATCCATGGGTTGAAACATCACCTCCTCTCTCTGCCTGGCCTGTCTGCCAAATGAAAACCAGCAACTGTTCAAACCTGTGCTGAGGTCTGTCATGAAAGGAACTAAAGACTCCCAGAGGAGTCAATCAATCATCATCCAGTAAGGAAGCATTCACACTCAAAGGCAGATCATGGCTCCATCCTCACATATTCTCTCTTGATCAGTATCAGTCCATGTGATCCCATATTGATTTCAGGATAATAATATGTTTAATAACCTGCCAAACCTTCCACTCTGATTTCCAAAAAAGGATCTGGAAGGTGTTAGACAGAAACAATACTGTTACTCAGGAAACCTCTGTTACCTTCCATCCAGTGTAATTACAGTGCCAGACATTTCCCACCAGCTTCAAGGTAAACCTGCAAAGAATTTTCACTGAGGGGAGTCATCAGCACACCAGCAGCCAGTAGGACCACCCTTTGTCTACTGAAACACACCAGTGTACCATTCAGTGAAGCGAACATGTGCTGACAGGCCTTACCGACATTTGTCTCACATTCTCCTTTTTCTGTCCAACAGATGAGGAGATAGATATTCAGAGGGGGGCAGTGAAAAACCACATTCAGTTTTAATGCTTGGCATATGTTACACATCATCGGGACAGAATCACACATGTCACATGTGTGACTGTGTATTTCCATGTGGGATGATGGCTAAGACTTTTAATATGGTTTCATAGGTTTCAGTTAGTCACACCTCCAGGCATAAGTCTGCCATCCCCTGATGCGATGGTTAAAACATCCCTGTAATCAAGCTAAGTGACCACCATTGGAAACTTCCTGGAACTAGTCACAACAGAGCTCAGTTTAAGTGCAGGCCTGATTATAATTATGAAGCAATTATTACAGCGAACCAGCGCAGTGGTCTTTTGTTAGGTGATGTAATGGAGGTCAACCTTCTGAAGTTGTTTACACACATTTTTGCTGAAGACTGTAGCCCATATGGGAGACAGCACATATTTCTGATGGATATATTAATGTATTAATGATTAATGAGGTTTATTATCCTCTTTGGCTACTAAGGATTTGCAACATTGCCAAGTGCTCCTGTGAAATTTAAATGACTGTGCTGTAATTGCTCTCTAATTACAACAGAGCTCATTCTTGTTTTTGTTCCAAAATAAAATTCTGAACAGAAACTGTTTTAAATGCCAAGTACCCAGCAGCAGTCCATCATTTTGTGAAAGAGTTTTTTTTTTCTACTTAAAGCTTGATGAAAAGACTGATATCAGTGTCACGTCTACCCCTTAAAGCTAGAGCCAATAGCTGGTTAGCTTAGTTTAGCATAAATACTGGAAATAATGCTTAAAACAAATGTGTTAATTATCCAACCGTAGTCATGCTGGTAAGTGAATTTTGCTACCCTCAGACCGATCCAGGTTAGAATGATTACAGGGTTTATGCTAAGCTAAGCTAAATTGTAACTGATCTATATCTAATGTACACACATGAGAGTGGTATCAATCCTCTCATTTAGCTCTATAAGGCAAATAAGTGTATTTCCCAGCTTTCATAAAACATATCACTGAACTAGTAGGAATGAACCTTAAAGAAGTGTATCACAATCATTTTGTTTTGATCTTTATTACTTATAAGTCTTTCTGATAAATAAAGTGCTATTTTTGTAACCGGATGTGTTATTTGTTCATAAAGCCTGATGCCAGTGGTTCTGAAAATTACCCATCAACTTGGTTTAAAGAAATTAGGTATAGTTTAATAGTGTCTCTGCATGTCCTGATCTGTGGCATATTTCCTAACATGAGACATCACAAACCCAAAACAGAGCAGTTTAGAGTTTCAAAAGAGCCTTATTGCAGCTGCTTAGCAACACCGTGTCCCAGACGCTGCATATTAGCAAGCCAAAAATGGAAAGTTCTCATCACAGTCTCCAGTGGATATCCATTTCCTGTAAAAGCCCCAACAACACTGGCTCAGACCAGAATAGTCTCTCCAATCAATCATGAGTATCAGCTGCCATGCAGGATAGGACAAATCAGAGCCTTCCATCTGACCTTTGACCTTTTCTATAGCTGCAAAACATCAACTTTCTTCTTACTCTTTTTATGTACATACCAACATACACATCACACACAGAGACAACCAAACTTTTGATGTCCCTCGAGGGTTACGAGATGGAATCCAGATGTACGGAAAGCTCGCTGCTTCAAGACTTCCTCCCTCACACAGTTCACATCGCAGGGGAAGATATGAAACATGCACAGTAAATCCCTTTGCCTTGTAATTTACTTGAGTCAACTACATAATGCCTGTATTTGCATAAAAAGAAAGCAGGGTCTGTTAGCAATTCTGTATATAGAAAAATGTTTAGGAAGTTTTGTTCTAAAATGTTCCAACTTTTACTGTTGACATGTGTCTGCATGCTGTTATTCAGTAAATCAGAGTCATGAATAATTTGGCTGAGCTTACTTTGATTTAAATTGAATGTACTGTTCCTTGTTGCTCAGTTTCTTAGTTTTTTATGACTGATATAAAAGAAAATGGGTCTGTGTTTAAACATCTAGGTTGTTAGACATTAATGTTTGCCTTTTTTCTCAAGTGTAGACAGTCTTTTGCTTATCTGCCTTGCAGGATGGATGAGAACTACAATATTGTCCCTCATGGAGTGAACTTCCAGGACCCCATCTTCCCCGACACTGCAGATAACCATCGCATGTTTGCCAGCCTTTTCCAGTTTTCCAACTGCACACCTGGGACTCAAGTCCACAGCTTCACCCCGGAGTGGGAGGCCCAGGAGGACAGCAGGGTATGTAGGCACTTCAGATCCTCTAACCTAAAACAGTTGCTACTGTGTCATGCTCAGTTATTAAAAAGGGCTTCTGTTGTGACTGAGTTGTTCCAGATTCATGGTAGATTCACATGTACAGTACTTTGTGGAAAAGAGTGCAATAAGGCCCAGTAGCCTGTAGTATGGTGGTGTGCGCAGAAGAGATTCAAGTTTACATTCTGTTGTAATCAAAGGAAGTTCTTATTGCATGGGAAATCAAACACACACTATGTTTAAAGAAAAAAATCAACAATTATTTTTTGCAGCTCTTGGGCAAACCATTTAGTTTTTTATATTAAGAGACCCCTAACATTAAAGTGACACCATATAGAAACAATAGTCTTTAATTGACTACAATTTTAAGAGTACTCTATTTAGCATTACACATAAGACATCATGCTAAGTTGCTTACTAATATTAGCTTATATCAATCAGAAGTAAAAAATATATATACCGATAGCAACCTCTCTTAAGAAAATATCTATAGCCTATTATAACATTTTCAGACTTGTGATGGGCAGTTTAAAAACATACCAAAATCAGTGCATAGAACAAGGTATATCATCACACATTCTTTTTCTTTGTTAAAGAGCGGTACATGCATTATCCAAAATGCAAGGCATGCCCTGATAGCTCAGGAAAACACTGGGGTGTACCCATCTCTCGTCCACTGTCAGATGGGATTGGCTCTACAGGATAGCCAGTAAAATAATGGAGGACTGGTTAATTGTTTCCTGATATTTTATAGACTAAATGATTGATTAAGACAATATACGGTAATATAAATATTCATCGGTTGCAATAATAAGTTGAAATCCATCACAAAGGAAACAGTAACATTAGTAGACCAGAACACAAGTGTAGCCACAGAACATGATGCATATAGAAAAAAAAGGATGATTATTGATGAACAGCAAAACTATAACTTTTTACCCATTTATATAACCGTGGTTTTATCCATTGTATGGGGGATATTGAAAGGAATTTATGGAAAATGCAGAAAATCGCTAACTACCAGGGAAAGTGGATACATCATAAAAGTAAATTGTAGTTCTTAATTACAAAATAGCTCCTGGAGTTAAACATGGAGCCTACAGTATAACAGTGTGGAGGTATCTGAAGGTCACTATTCTGTGTAAAGCCTATGGGTATAGATGGACATGAGATTTTATGGTGATTTGAACCAATAAGCTTCAGATCTAGCTCACACCTTGCTGTCACTGTTTAACTGATCAAAGCTTGTTTGCACTTACACACCACTGGCGAACATCTGCTGCTGCTCTACTCTGTAAACATTGTTTGTCTCAGTCTGTGTGTGGGTATATAAATAGTTTCCAGTCACTCATGACCACGTTATACCTTTTAATGATTCCAGACCTTTGGCATAATGCTCCTGATTTAGGTCAGTCTTCTTCTGCCTGTTCCCAATTATTTGCTGCCATGGGTAAGTCAAAGGACATCAGCATTTACCAGCAATTATGTAACAGAGGTGCACTGTGGGAAAAGCCTTACCCAGCATTTTGAGAACATGAGCTAAATGAGGGTATAAATGTAAGAATATCTTCCCCTCAGCTGCTCCCTCAAAGTTATTTTTCAAGTCGCATGGAGTACTGCACAGCCTATGAAAACAATTCTAATTATAATATATTCTGAAGATTACTCTAGTAACATAAGTAAGTCTTATTTTGAGATTTTACCTTCCTTTGACATTAACAGAAAACCTGCTTTATGAACTCTTGTTATATAAATGCCAATGTCTCCTCTGTGTCTCTGTCGTTCCTTTGTGTGTCGGCGCTACTGTTTTTTATTATGCTTAAACGTGACAAAAGCTCGACTAGTTGTGCAAAACAAAACAAGCTTCCCTATGAGTTGTAAAAAGAGGAATGCTGAAGCTGTTTCCTCTCAGCTCTGCATTATGGAGATATGATTTCCTGAACATGCTTCTGTGGTCATAAACCCCTAGGATCAGCTAAAATTTATGACTGAAGGTAATTAAAGTACATGCTGCTGCATTTTATATGATAAGATCAAGTTGCCTTCCCTTACTGAGAAATGTACTAGCCATTGAGACTGTATATATTTATCTAAAGAAACCTTTGTCAGAAAATGTGTCATCTTATAGTTTATATTTGCTGCTCTGGACATTCTTTCTTTGTATATAAAGTTTCCCATCCCTTTCAGATCCCTATGGGGCATAAGTAAGAGCACATGGGAAAAATCCACAGTCAGTATTCCAGTGAGTGATGTGGGTTGGCAGCCGGTAGCATATTTCTAACATTTCCTCAAAACTCTCACCGGTTGTTATCTGATGGTAAAGAGTTTACATGAGTGTTTCCCGCTGGTACATGTGGAAGCATTAGGGCATATAGAGGATATCCGTGCTCAGGCAGACAGGCCTGCAGTCCGGGGCATCTGGAGAAGGTCCAGGCCTTTGGAGCGTCTGTCTTAAGTTCACAGGCATGTTGGGTTTCGTCTCTCAGCGGTGTCTTACTGAGGTAAAGAGAGTATTTTGTATAACTATTTTCTTTACCTCAGATTTATCTTGGAGCTATACAGTGTGTGTTGTGCTTACTGTCCATAAATTGGCTGGTACATAAAGAGCAGGACATACAGGACATGGGAACGCTTAAATTCTTTAGACGCATTTCACCGGGCTGCTTCATAGCAAGAAAGGTACAGTCTCAAAAATACTCAGTGATCAATTTCTTGACTTTTTCTTTGTTTTCTTTCCGGGCTGCAAGCCGCCGACAATGTCTTTGTTAGCACAGTGGAATAAGCTGAAAGTCATATGAGCTGTTGGTTCTGGTTGCTGTCTATCTAAAGGACATGGCATTTATTTGACTCATCCAAAGTCATAAATATAACAAAAATATATTAAATGTGACATTAGTATTTAGCATGAGCCGAGATGGAATAAAACTGCATTCCGTTCAAATGGCAGATCAGGATGAAATTTAGTGTGAAATCCTGCAGAATGTAAACAGATACTGGTCTTCATTAAGCAGTAAGTTGCAAGTAAACAGTTGAATTTTCAAATGGGTCACGGTTAAGAACAGATTTACCTGAACTTCCCTTCACTTAATTAAATGTCCTTCATACTTTTATGGATGTTTAAATACATTTTTACTGTAAAAAACTGGAATAACCAAACGCATCTTTGTCTTTCTCTTGGCAGTTGTTGTGCTCCACGGTGCAGAAGGCTCTGTTCGAGGAGGAGGAGAGGGTGAGGACTCTCTCCCAGAAGGTGCGGTCTTTGGAGAAAGCCAACAGCCACCTGAGGGAAAAGGTGAAGACCATGAAACGTCTGCTACGCCAAGCCCAGCGAGAAAAAATGAAGGAGCACCAGACACTCACCCTCAAACAGCTGTACGAGTCCGAGTCGCCCCAGACGCACCCCGATCAGGACACTATACACGACCAGAAGGTCAAAACGGTCCTCTCTAAGAAGCTGAAAAGTTAGTTTATTTCCTGTGGTTGTATGTAAGCCAAATTCTGCTCCCTATAAGGCATCGGTGACACTGAATGAAAAGCTGGGGGAGGTGACAGCAACAGCAGGAACAAGTGGCAGTGTTGATCACTGAGAGTAACATGATGGGCTTTAATTGCAATTTCATTGTATTCTCCATGTCTCCAACCTAATTAATATACTTCTTTCATATCAATAAGTCTCAAATGCATGACCAAATCTGTCTATTTTGTTGGTCCAACAAAATACTCCAGTGTTATTTCCTGGTAAAATTGGCGTTGACAGTGAGCTACAAAAAGACCATTTATAGCTTTATATGATCATTCTCTCTGAAAAACTGTTGCCGTTTCCTGCCCTAACCCCCAGCGTTTACCTGGGTCCACTAGTTTAGTTCAGCACAATCATTTTCCAGTGTTCTACTGGAAAATAAATACAACTTTTCATCAATTTTTCTGTGCCGGGCACATAATGCATTATCACCAAACTGCTCCACTCAACTGTGTGTTGCTACTTGTCTCATCTTCCAGGCAGAGCAGCACAGTTATAATCTATACTCGGGTGAAGTTCACTCATAATCAGACTGCAGATCAGAGGTTAAGGGGACACAAATAACCAGTTCTTAATTGCAATGAGTGTAAGAAAGTGCAGAATGTACAAGTTCTGAGCATTAAAAATCTTGTGTGTGAAAATACACAACACTCAGACTATATGTGAGTGTATATTTACAGAGGAGCACCTCTGCCAATGTTTAAAGATGGTAAGACCTAAGGTTATGTCACATATTTCTTTCTTTAAAATGTGGCTGCTTTATATTTGCTTGTTTGATTTATTTATACACAGCACAGCATCCCAAACTGTAGTAATTCAAATTCTTGTTTCTTTGAATATTTTACATACAATGCAAGCTGTATTGAGTGAAAGTGTAATTTTTGTGTTTGAACACAGGGTGCTGAGCACCTATGAAGTCCAGCCAGTGAGTCTGGCATGGTACAGGATTGGCTTTTTCTGTGTCAGAAATGAAAGTTCTCTTTTATAATACTTTCTGTATGTGCTTTTTTTATTATGATTATTTTGCTTTCTCTAAAGTTTAAACATTTGGTTTGCTTTGCCAGTGGCATAATCATTTGTGTAACCCATGATGTTTTTTAAATAAATAAAAGACCTTTTATAATACACCCTATGTGGATGTTTTAGTTGTCACAGTTAAATTCATTGGTATAACATGCATATGCTTTCTTTTTGGTCAAATTAAAAGAAATGAAACATTTCATTATAAAAAAAAATAATACATCCATACGTTATAGCCCCCTAAAGAGTATCAGAGACGTTCTTGATGTGTAGTCATCATAATGATATGTCATGCCTTCAGCATATGCTGTAATAGAAACAAAAAAACGTCAGCATTGTGTAAAAAAAAAGTTACTTCCTATGCAGCAGCACAGTCAATACAATGGAACAAAGAGTAAAACTTTCAGGCTGCATTTGCAAACCGCAGAACTGTAGGTTCTGTAATCTGGATGTGTTTACATCCCTTTGTTTTCCAGACTTGTGTGAAAAGCAACAGAAAGAGTTTCATGTAACCGTTTCGTGATACAGACGCGTCCAACAGTCTAACCTTATTATATGTTCTAAATTTCTTTTCATCTGCAACAATGACATATTAAAATGAACAAGAGTGTGGCTGCATAGCATCCACACAATGAATATAGCCAAACAGCAGAACAAAGTGATTACTGAGAGAGCTGTGATGCAGGAGGGTAATGATTTCAAGTTTCAACCTCACTTGTCATGTTTCCTGCTTTCCATGTACTCAAGTCAGGAATGATGCATGCTTTCTGGCATGCACAAAATGATTAGCATGATTCATTGCTAATAGAAAAAACATTTTCAAAGAACTAGTGTCAATCTCAGAAGCATCATAAATCCTAAAAATAAAATGGATCTATTTTGACCTGTTCCTCTGTCCATTTTATGTCCAGTTTGCTTTCAGTAAGGCTACTGGACCATTTCAGACATAAAATCATCTTGGCAGAAAAAAACTGTCAACACAGTGTTCAGGAGAACTGAAGCAAATTTCTTCCATATGGGGCTGAGAGGCAGGGTTTGCATGGCAGGAAAAGAGAAACATTAAAAAAACTGACAAATTTCAAACATGTTTTCTCTTCTTTTGCAAGGACTGTTTTGCAGTAAAGCATGCTAGGAAGGGGATATTTACTGGCCTCTTTTGCTTACTGCTTGACCTCCGGAGCAAAAACAGCAAGTGTTGCAGCTCCACACACCTCCTCTCTTGTACTTGTTAGCGCTTTCTTCTCCACATCAAAATCTTTGCATCAGACAACCTTGCCTGCAGCTAACTCTCAAAATCACATGAACTTCATCCAAAAACGATATACACACACTGCTTTCCCAGTATAAACCACTGCGCACAGCCAATCTGCAAAACAGATGTCAGGCAACGTCTGAACAGTGGTGGTCCCTTCCAGGGGACCTGGCTATGTGTGAACATGGTTTATTTGTCTTGTCTTGTTTTATGTTTTCAAATGCTGTTATTTTCTCTGGCTGCTCCAATGTAACTTTTTTGTACTGATAAACCCATAGCATCAGATTGATTAATTCAGTGTGTCTTTTTTCTCATATTTTCTCAAGCAGCTACACTTAGTCTTTCACTCTGTCATTCATTGCTCTGTGAGAAGAAATCCATGAAAGGTTTCTAGTTCTGAGCTTTCTAATCAGCCACTGGCCTCGTTGTGTATGTCTGCACTTTGAGAACCAGTGTTTCCCTTTAAGAAACTAAGAACAATTGTTGCATTTTGAATTAATCACTTGTGCTTTGAGCTAAAGGCTAGGATGCTAATGTAACAAAGTAAATTATTTCACCTACCATTATTTCAGGTGATCACAGTTACATTTTTTTGACATTCCTGTGTTTTACTCTTAATTTATTTACTATTTTTATATTATTCTTGTTTATAATATATAATGCATTAATTTTCCCATTGGGGTTGGTGTGTGGTGTGTTAGTGCTCGCAAAACTCTGTTACCAGTTTACAGTGCCCTGTCTATGGAAGAGGATTAGGGTTGATAAACTTTAATACAATAAATAATAATAATGTTAATAAACTTAACATGGTTAAGTAACTTTTTTGTTGAAAAAAAGTGTGTTTTATGATGTGTTTTATCCCTGTGGAACATTTTTCCCTATTATCTCTGTACTTTGGCGAGGAAGAGGTAACTTTTCACTGTTGTCTGCCATGTCTGTTTCAATAAGGATGACGGATGCGTGTTTGCCTCAGAGAGCTCTGCTGTTCCAGTCTGAATAAAATCACCATACCATGGTTTTAGCCCCAGTCCTACCCCATGTAAACTCACTCTCAAGACCCCAGAGAGGGAACTTCAGTATTTTGGCAAGCTAAAAAGAGTGAGCTCAGTATTTTTCTTTAAAGTTGCAATAATGACCACAACACTAGCTAAGATTTCTTTGACCTTGAGGGTTCTGTTGTTCTTTTTCACTCTGGGAAAGAGCTTGTCATGTTCACAGTTCCTGAGACCATAATACAAAAATTTCATATCTGCTGGAAGCAGTGATGGAAAGTACATTTAGACAAGTATGGTACTTAAGTACAGTTTTTAGGTATTTGTACTTTACTTGCATATTTTCATTTTCTACTTCATACTTTTTACTTCACTACATTTAATTGATAAATTTAGTTACTAGTTAGTTTTCAGAACCAGATTCACTATACAGAAAACAACATAATCATCTGACTTTATTAATGTCTGGTGTAATGAATATTTTTACTTTTGGTATTTTAAGTGTAGAGTATTGTTATGGCAATACTTTTGTACTTTTACCTAAGTAATTTTTGAATGCAGGACTTTTATTAGCACCACAGGAGTAAAAACAAGTTCTAGTAGTTGTGACATTGTTCTCTTTCTTCCATCTTTCTTCACCCATTTGACTAGAAACCACTGTCTTTACCTTCCTAACAGCCTACTTCTTTCCCTTACTCCTCCTTTTCCTTTCTTCTCTGTCCATCCTTCATTCAACAGTCTTCCTTTCTTCATCTGGGTTGCTGATGAAGTTCACAAAACAAGCAGCAGGGATTTGGCTTCATGTGTTTGTTGTTAGAGCTGCCTAGTCCTCGGTTAGATGTGAGGATGTTAGGTTCACGCTATACTTTCCATCCTGAATGTTTATGGGATTTCTTCTTTTTTTTTTTTTTTTTTTTTGGTGATTGTTCAAAAATTGAGGCTTTTCACTCTCATTCTGGAGTTTAGAAAGAGGAGCATCAAACTGTGGGTTGATTGTTGTGTGGCTTACTGGAGTCAGATGTTGCTATTTTTGATAAACACTGAGACGCCACATGCGTGCGTTGGTCAGTGCCTCAGATCAGAATGAGTTCTGAAGTATTAGCTGAACCATAACCAAATGATGATGAGGTTTAGAAATGGAGCAGTCTGTGCATCAGATGAAGAGAGAGAGGATGTCTGTGTGACAGTGGAGCCTGATGGACCCTGCAGTGTGGTGATGAAAGGTCATGATGAATTGTTTTGGAACCCTTCAGTACTGCTGGAACACTTATTGAGATTAAAAGGCTTGCAGAATATCTTAATGCAATCAAGCCAATGTGTTTGTGCAGCCCCACTCTCAAATACTCTACACAAATACTACTTAACTTAAGCTAGACCTGACTAACCTAAGTGACATAGATCATTTTTAAACAAGCAAAAGCTAATTACTTTGTTGTGAAGCAGGTAGAGGGAAAATGTTACACAAAAAGAAAACACTTTTTAGAAAATCAGCAGCTCTCTATAGACTGTTAATACTGTGAAATTAATATTTTAATTGGATTATAAGATAGCTTTTGGCAAAAGTAATGGATTGTAAATTTAAAAACACCTTAAAATTAACCAAAAACAATGAAAACCACCTCTGAGTGTATTCCTTACAATGCATTCCTTTTTCAGTTCAGGTATAAGAGGATACCCCAGCATATACTGAGAAGAGGGAGATACATCCTGGTTGGGTTGCCAGTCTATAGCCCCTTGTCCACCGCCTGCTACTGGCTCAACTTGCATGAAAATCCACTCATGTTTGAGTAGTGGGAGGAAACCAGAACATGCACGTGCACAAACACACTTGTACTTCTATCTTTGTGAGGACACTCACTGAAATAATGCATTCCTCAGCCCCCTACCCTAATACTTAACCATCAGAACTAAATGAATAAAGAGAAGATTCAATACTGGATTAAAGTCTCAGTTAATATCGAAAACCAAAATAGTAGTAACTTTTTAATGGATCCTTCTGAAGTTCTATTTTGTATGAGTCACTGGGCATGTTGCAGCATATTTAATATGCACCTCTGTCACTAAGCAGCACTCCTTGCACCTTGGTACAAATCCATCTTGTATAACAAGGCTGAGCTTATTATGTGAACTGACAAGAGTTTTCCAAAAGCACAGCCCTGCAGTCTGCAAAATGCATAGTGCATGTGTATGTGTTTGCATTTAGATGGGATTTTACTAAATCAAGTTGGTTTTGTTGAGAACAGAGAGAATGAATTCTGGCAGAGCATTTGTTTAGTGGCAAAACTGAAAGAACTGTTTTTATTTCTTCAGTTTAAATAAAGGGTTTAGGGGCTAAGGCATAAAGAAAGGGTAATTTGAAGGTTTTAGTAAGTAAACAAGAACAGAAAACACAGAAATGTTCCTGGAAGCAGCTGCAGTGTTGGACTAGTGACCTGGTCAGAATGAATGAAGAAGTAAAACTGGGTTACACAAGTTTTTTTCACATGGACACATGCATAACGTACATTTCTCTGCCAGCAAACCCAGCAACATGGAACCTTAACGATCTAGAATTTCACTATGTGTCATTCCTGATGTCCTTTGAAATCAGTCCCAAATCGCATTCTAGATGTGCAGAAGTGTGAAAAAACACTGAAAATGTTCCTGCTCTTTTTAGGTTTTCTTGTGTTTCTTTTTCATCCTTATACATCTGAGACTGAGAAGCAGAGTCAGGGTAAACTCTACACACAGGCCAGTGTTAGATGTATTACGAATGCAAGTAAAATGGATATCAAGTTTCTGGAAATGTTTGACCCTAATTACAGGCTGAATTCTCCCAGCAGTGGCTCTCTGCATGTTGCCAGATCCTCTCCATCCCATTTTTTTTTAAATCCTCCTCTCCATTCTGCTGATTATTACCAACTGTAGTTTGCACAGTCATGCATGACTCTGAGGGTCTGCAACTTTTCATACATTGCAGTACTCTGTGCTGATGCTCCAAGCAGCCTTTGTATTTACTCCATGTTGTAAGATCTCTGAACGTCTTTTTGGATTTGAACAGAGTGAAATTTAGGTTTAAGAACCAGCTTTTGAGATTTAGTAAAAAAAAAAAACTTTCTACCATTAGCTTCTGCTGAAATGAGTCATTCACAGTGAGTGAACTGTTCACAAAGTGCATGTCACTCATCTCCAGGGCACTGAGAAGAGGATGATGTGTTGCCTTCTGATCCAGCACCTCAGAGAACTTGGCTTGCTCAAACTCAAACAACCTGGTTTTACTCATACAACAATGTGAGGCCACAAGACAGAGGAGAAATGGAACTGGAAAATCTTTTTACATTAATTATTTTTGTCTGTTTCTCTGCATTTTGTTCCAAAGAAAATATTTGGCCAAGATGCTCTGTGATGTTTGACGCTGCACCCAAAACAAATGCACAACTAGGTACTAGGACACAATCTCACTGATTAAAGAGGGGAATATGAGCGTGTGTGTGTTTATTTGGTGTTTTGTCCATAAAGCCACTCTAAGTCAATTCATACAGTTATATGTCAGGCAAGATCCCAGGTTGCATGCCATGGTATGTGTTGTTTGGACTGTTCAAAACATAGGCTGTAAGATATTGTCTGCTTCTTTTAACAAAAAACAACAAAAAAAAGTTGAGACACTGAATTTGTGGGCAGTTCTACCGAGGAGGTCATGTTTTCATTTGTCTTTATCTATTTGTCTGCTTCTACTCCGGTTTTGTTGACTTTTGCATTAAGTTTGAGCCATGGGCTATGGACGATTTTGGTGGAGATGCTTTATAACTAAAGTAAATGGTCATGTAAATCATGTATCCACTGTAAAGAACTTTTTGCTCCTTGCTCCTAAACTCTGAGGTGTACAAGCTAAACCTGTAGCAATTAGATTTCCCACCAAAACACAAGTATTAAAAACACATACATACCCAATTTTTTGGACATAATGAACACATCCTGAGAGCACTGACAGATATTAGCACAACAGATTCCTGGTGGCAGATAGGAGCGCTGTGTGTGAGCTTCATCTTTCATTGCACACACACTTCTTTCAAACTTTAACACAGCTGAAGATAACTCTGGATGGTGAAAAGATATTTGATGTGAGATGTACATTTCTATTAAAGATAAACTCATATAGAGCTTTTCTGTCATTTGAACTACAGTAGCTTATCACTTACCTTCATAGTTATTGAAGTATAACTTGATGCTAGAGGTCATCTTGGAGAAGAGTGACAAAGGTCTATGGGCCTGCAGGTAGCAGAGCTCACCAAACGCAGCAAGACCAACCGTGCACTGGAGTTTTAGTCATGCTAATGACAGGGCTCTGTGGTAACCCTCATCTGAGTTCACCCTGTTGGCTAAATTGCCTTGAACATTTGTACAGACATTCATGATGCCCCACTAGCTGAGTCGTAATGATTTTGGTGATGACCTTTGCCCTAGTGCCACCCTGAGTTGGACATTTTTTGTTTCAAGTGAAATGTCTCTACAACTGTTGGAAGATTGTTTAAATCTGTATAGATATTTATGTCCTCCTCTGCAGAAGCTGCTATTAAGTTGGACATTCCTTCATTTCTTGTATCAGTAACAGATCAAAAAAAATTTTGTTCAATATTTTAGTTCATGAAGCCTTTGTGTTTAGTGCTAATTAGCGAATGTTAGCATGCTAGCACACTGAACTGAGATGATTCCACCTGACAATGCTAACATGCTAATGTTAATGCCACATAGCTCAAATCATGTCATAAATTTAGGGATCTTCTGATTAATAGTCAAATATATAAACCCTCCCATGACCAGAACAATGAAGTTGAGTCAGTGCAGTCTTTGTCAGTATCAAGTTTCTCCCTTGGCCATGTTGCACTTCACTGTATTCTACTTTTCCACATTTAAACACCACTTGTGTCTTTGACTGCTCTCTTCCTTATGATTTATGTAATTTCCCTCCCAAGAGTTTGAATGAGTCCCTTGTTACTGGTTTGACCGCATCATTTTTACTCTGTCTGCTGTCTCCTAAATGAGGTTGACCACCAGACTTTCTTTTCCTCTCTGCTCTCTGGTGTCCTCCAGTGTAATGCTTCAACAACCAAACCACAAGCCTCAATTACCCAGCATTCCTTGGAGAAGAGGAGAGAGGCCTCATATAGCTAACTATTAAAGTAAGATTCAGGACAAACCTCTTAAGCCACAAAACAATTTCCTGAGATCAACAGTTGAAGAATTTCACCAGTGAAAAACCACCACTCTTATTCTATTATTATTAGCACTTTAATTCTAGGTTTTTGTTTTCTGACATTATCTCACTTAAATAATGCAGCAGCCAAACCTAATCACAGCCTATACAGTATATATATATGTGTGTGTGTGTATAGTAAAAAAGTAAATAAGATATTAATGTATTAATGAGAAACTCTACTGTAATTACTAAGGCTGTATAATTATGGGTCATAACAAACTGCTTGCACATACATTTTTGACTAGAAGAGTCCCGATCGACTGATGGGACTTGCGACTGATAATTGGACTAGTCGACTGTGAGGGGGCAGGTGTTTTGTAATAAGGAAACATGTAAACCAGGGCAGTGGTGTGTTTTGTCTGTAATTGTTTTGCTTTTGAATATGTAGATATATTATGAGTTGTTCAGTTTTTGTTTAAGTTGTTTTGTATTGAATTCGTTTTGTTTGGTAATGTTTTGTTATGATTATGTTTTTGATTATGACCTGCCAAGGGACTGCAAATGAAAATTAGCTTTAAGATAACTCTGGTACAATACATTAAATGATAACGTTTATGTTTATGGTTTCTTACAAATAAAAGTCGGGAAAAAGCCCCTTAACTTACACACACACACAACTAGCTGTTTTGTTACTCCTTGTGAGGACTTTACATTGACTTACATTCACTTTCTGTAGATTTGTCCAAATCTTAACCATAACCACTACTTGCCTAACCCTAACCCTGATCCCAACACTTAACCTAACACCTAACCTAAAACCATGTTGCCACCCTAAAATTCAGTGACTGGCTGAGTCCCCACAATGTGAGTGTTTTAACAGGTTTTATACAAACACACATCCACACACAGCATAATTTAAAAAAAAACTTTTTCAAATATTTTTTCAAATGAAAACTCCTTTGGTTCTAGAGTGACATCACAAAGGGACTCTTCACGGAATGCATGGTGTGATCTCTACACAGCACCCAACAGCAGAACTCCAACAGTCAAGACAAGTTGCAGGTGTGGATTTGTATTTTACTGACAAGTTTCATGTGTGAATTTGCATTTTACTGACAAGTTTCACATGTGAATTTGTATTTTACTGACAAATAATCTGTATTACAGCCTGTTAAACATCATAGAAGGCGATTTATAGCAGGAGTTTCAAACTCTTGACAAAAACAGCAGCACAGAGCCCTGTAGTGTCTCTGTCCAGACCAGGAGTATGGAAAGGAAGGTCAATACTGATGGTTTTAGGCCACAGAAGAGGACGTGTGTCTTCAAATCTGCCTTTGAACACATGAGAGGCAGAAAAAGAAAAGTCTCTGCAAATGAAGAAGACATAAAAAAGAGGCAGAGAACTTCTGAGACTGCAGAGGACTTTGTCAGGCTAAAGAGGAAAGCCACTGAAAATGAAGACAAACCAAAAGAGAGACAGAAGGTCTCCAAACTGAACCAGAGAGAAGAGGACACCACCTCATCATCACTGGATGCTGCACTACCTCAGATGAGGGACAACAACAACATGTCCACCTCAGAAACCAGAAAGCTGGAGTTTGAGGCAAAGTACCAGCAGCTGAGCCCATTGGGTGAAGGGGGCCATGGATCTGTCTATGCTGGTTACAGGAGAGCAGATCATTTCCCTGTGGCAATAAAACACATTCCCAGGGACAATATCATCTGTAAAGGCCTCACTCAGAACAGAAAGACAATCTCTCTTGAGGTGGCAGTCATGAAAAAGATGGCAGGTGGAGCAGCAGGATCAGTAAAGAAATCTGCAGCCATTTCTTTACTCGATCACTACGATCTGGAGCAGGAGCTGATCCTGATCCTGGAACGTCCATTGCCATCTAATGACCTCTGCAAATATATTGAGGTCAAAGGAGGGTCCCTGCAGGAGGAGGAGGCCAAACTGTTTTTAAAGCAACTTATAGAAGCCGCCATGGAGCTTCAAGCAAAAAAGGTTTTCCACAGGGACATCAAGTTGGAAAACATCTTGATTGAAACTGGAAGTAATGTCCCACAGTTGAGGCTAATTGATTTTGGTCTCAGCTGCTTCACAAAGAAGACCTCATCCTATAAGATCTTCTTTGGTACTGATGCCCACATCCCACCAGAATGGTACCAGTGCTACGTCTACAGGGCCGATTCCACCACAGTGTGGCAGCTGGGAGTGGTCCTGTATGACATGCTGCACAGGAACACACGATTTGAAACAACAAGGTTCCTGAGTGGTCAACTTGGCATCAGCAAGGAGTTGTCTCAAAACTGCCAGCAAATGTTGCGCCTGTGTCTGACTGTAGACCCACAGCAGCGGGCTTCTTTGGAGCAGCTCCAGCTTCACCCCTGGCTCGCATAAGCAGCCCTTCACCTCCTGGACACCTACGCAAACCACTCTTCCCATACCCACTACCTCTACCCTTCTTCCTAACCTTGTTCCCATGTGAAGTACTTCACAAGACTATAACATTCATTGTAAATAGAATGTAAATAAAACATTTAATACACATGTGTAATAGGGTTTTACATTAATGTTTTCATACCAAACATAGTTTAAAATAACAGTATTCTGGAAATATTTAGAACATGACAAGTTGTCCCTGACAAAATCTTAGGAAGTAGCTCTCAAAATGAATGCAATTCTCAATAGACATTTTTAAAGTTTTCGAATGGTGCCATATTAAATGCTGGCAGCAGCTGGTAAAACATACCTACAACAGCAGTATCATTTCACAGATGGCAGCCAAACTGAAATGATTTACTGCTGTTTTTGGAAATGTAATGTCAAATTTCTCATTGGTAACTCCAGACACAGATAATATTTTCAAGTGTCCAACAGAAGTAGCTGCAACTTTTATATCAAGTACTTTACATCCCTAATGTTGATATGCAGTAGGGTAATCCCACACAGGTAGAGTTCTCCTCAGGGCCATAGTGCCAGTTAAAGTTAAACATTTTGGTCTCACAGTGATCAATCCTGATGCAGCAGGGTGATGTAAGGGCCACCCTCCAGATAGGTGTGGCTAGAGCACAATGGTAAGGTGACAGAATGAATCCTAGCCTAGTTTTGTCCATGTAGGCTGAAAAGGCAACTACTGACACTTCTGACAGAGCTGCAGGCCTCAGTGGAGGGGCTGGTAATCTCCTGGTCAGTTCAGGAAGGGATATTAGCTCAGATTAAGCTCAGAGAGCTTTGGGAGCAAACAACCTGCTTTCATTGTGTGATCAAGACGACAGAGGACCACCGGCACCATGAGAGATGTCCAGTACTGTCCGCTTCTGCTGCTTTCTCTAGTCCTGCTAGCAACCAACAGTAAGGACAGGCTTTTCTTTTTCTGTATCGCTCCTTCTTTCATTCTCTCTTTAGTCTTTCCTCCTTCTCAATGCCTTGTCCACCTGTCATTTGAACCTGGTTAGTGTCCTCTTCTTTCTTGCCACTCTTGGATTTCCAAGAATAGTTAGCATTTATTGCTTTTCTGTGTGTCAGACTTTTTCCTCGGAGGCAGTTACCTTTAGGGTCAAACACTGCAAAAAGTGGTGCTGCTTTCAGAACAGGAAAATATTAAACATAACAACATTACAGTTATCTTTATTTCTCAGATGCCAAGCATGTTTATTGACTCCATTAGGACTATATTAAAGTAAATCCTTATAATAACACTTTATTTCATGTTAGATTTTTGCTAATTGCTGTTATATTTTCTGGTTATTCTCCAGAGTTTTACCTCCCTTCATTCTGTCATCCTCCTCTGTAACTAGCATGCAATCCCAGCAACTAATCTCCTAATAGGCCTGAAGGCTAATACCTAAAAGGATGTGTGTGAGTGGCTGTGCCGTGTGGACAGATTGGGGTCACCTACAAACATCAGGGGGCATTTATATTTCATGCCAACACACAGAGGAGCAAATAAACAGTGAATAAAGTAGTCAAACTACACAATTTCCTACAAAAAATACTGATTTACTGTTGTTGTTTTCACTTGTTCCAAATTAAGTTTCTGATATTGGAGCATCATATGATCCACCTTCTTCCATCTTTCCAGACATGGACTGTATTTGACCAAGACAAATCTATGCTTTATTGATTACTTAACTGTTTTCTTTCAATATGCCTTTTGACTACACTGCTTTAGTCAGTGTATTAGTGTGTGCTGTAGTTACTACACTGCTTTAGTCAGTGTATTAGTATGTGCTGTAGTTGCATTTCTTTTCTGTTTTTATCAGGTGAAGCTCTGCAGTGTTATACCTGTATAGGTTCCAATAATGATGACTGCAACCGGCAAGGTTCCAAATCCTGTCCCAGCTACTCTGACGCCTGCGCTGTGGTGATGGGCCGTGACAGTGAGTCCAACACTGACAGTGTAGTGGCCTTTTAACTTTCTTTTTTCTACAAACATGCATGAATTTCTGCATGTATGTTTGTGTGTTTAATGGAGGTGAGGCTGCTGTCTGGAGACATATCTCAGTCAGCAGGGAGTTCTAAGGCTTTCAAGGGAATGAAGAGCTTTGTTACTCCTGCTCAATCAATATCCTTAATAAGGACAGCATGTGCTCATGGCACCAAGACAATTCCTCTTCACAAAATTAAATTAACTCAGTTTCCTAACTTAAATCCACACAAGGTGAGGATTTTAAATAAAATACTAATTACCAAAAACTGAGGGAACAGCAAATGTGCCTAGAAATGACACATTATCAATGTTCTACTTTCTCCAAATTAATTTCTAGTGTCCGGTGTATGTACAGTACAGTAGTGTACATACACTGGACACCCACAGGCAAATTGACAAAATCAAAAATTAAGACAGGAAAACAAGATTAAAGCTTTATAACCTGACCTAACTGATCAGCCAGGGCAGTCTTGTTGTTTGGAAGAAATTTATTTTGGTTGGTCTGTGTAAAACAGCTGCTAAACTGACTTTGGTTTCTGTCTGTTTGTCAGGTGGGGTGATGAAGTCATGCTCCTACAAGTCCTTCTGCAGTCATGCCAACAGCCAGGGCTACAGAGCACCAGGTGTCAGAGTTCACTGCTGCTACAGTGATGACTGCAATGTGACGAGCTTTACTTCCCGGCTGCAACGGCCCAGCTATCTGCTGCTGTTCCTACCTTTATTGTTTCACGGCCTTTTCAAGTAGATGTATGAATCAGTGTCATCATGTCGAAAAGTTTCCATCCTCAACACAAACTTCTCATTTACTCCAAAAATCCCACATAATCCTGGCTGATTAAACATTTATATGCTGTTATAGTTACAATCATTGTACTTTGATTTCTCTAAACATAAACCGAGACTTCATAGATAAGCTTGAGGTGCTAGGTGTGACTGTGTGCATTACAGCATATGCACCATGTTGGTTTGAATCCATTAATGAGTAGGCAGATATATGCATATTTCAGTGGACTTAATCAGTAACTAAAGGATTTTAGGGGAAGTGCTGAAAAAACAGGTAAAAATCATTTATTATTTACTTCCTATATTAAAAAGGAAGAGATGCTTTTAATGTTCAGTGCACAAATAAGATCAAGTTGATCTTTTTGAGGTTTTACTAATCACAGTTACACTGAGTTACATTTTACTGAATCTATTGTCTTTTTTTTACCTACATACCTATATGTCGAAATATTTCAGGAGTGGTGGAAAATGCATAAAAGTACCACATACATTTGTTTATTGCATCAAGGCTTTTTGATTTTGTCAGGAACCTCTATTTAAACAAAATAAAAAAAAACAAACAAAGAAAATCTATTTCACTAAATTATAAAACGCTCTGGTGAAAATTATGACCTTTGTGTTGTTTGGGTTGGTTTTGACCTATAATAAAAGATTATAAAACAATAATTAGTGCCAAAACTGAAATCATAAACACACTGTCAGCTCAATAACACTGTTAGACAACAGCAATGACAGCCAGCTCCTCTCCCATCCCCGTGAGCTTTAGTTGGGGGCTTCTCTCTTTGCCTGTTTGTCTCCTTACCTGAACAAATAAAGCAAACCATGACAGACATGTAAGGCCTGCATAAGACCAATTCAGTTTAGAGTTGGTGACTTGCAGAGTATACATCTCCAGTTTGCAGCATGCGAAAATGAGAAGAAGATTTACAATAAGCCCAGCTCTGAATGACATCTTTGCTACTGGTTTGTGGGGGTCACCATATCGTGTGTGAAATTTTTTTTTACCAGCTATGACCTTAGACACGAACTTCTCAGGCGGAAACTTACCAAGGTGGGCACAATAAATTTTTTTTTTAAAAGCCTGAGCTGCCCGCAGAAATTTTGCAGGTGAAGGACAGGGCTCCACTTTTTTCAAAATTTGCTTTTACAGACACCACCACTACATTTCGTATTATTACTTGTTCTGATTTTCATTAATAAAACAAATTTATTTAGATGTGTTCTAATACCCCTCAGGTAGCATAACAACCTTTTATTTATTGATATGATTCTCTTTGAGGTTCATTTTACCTTTTTTTTTTTTTTTGGAAAACGAGAGGTATGCTGTCAAAAGAAAGGCCCAGGAGGTTACACTAAAAGTATTCAAACCAATCTTTTCACAGAGAAAGAAACCTAAGAAACAAATTGGATGAAAAATAATTGTTTTGAGGGTATTTTATGGCAGATTTTAGACATGGGTCAAAACCAACCTGTTAACGTAAGAGATAGAAACAGAAAACTAACATAAGAGCAAGGTTAAATTAGATTTTACATACATCCCATTTTTTTCTGATTTGGGGCTGTATGTCTTCCATACAAATCTGTTCCAAGCACAAGTCACTTTTCCACAACCCATGATGCATTGTTTCTGTGCATACAGTAGGTGCTGTAGCGCAAAACATCATTTATTAAGAGGCAAAATAGTAATCGTACAATATTCATTTGTACAACAAATCTTACCACAAACTGATCATTCCCTACCCGTGGGAGTCATCAAAGGAGAAACCTGCTGCACAAATCAACTCTTTCCTTTAGGCAGATGCACAGTAAAATTTCTGAATGAAATGTATGTGCTTTAAAAAGGATCAGTTTTAATGCAAAAGCTGTGGCGGTTTATCAAAACACCCTGCAATGAAGCACCTTTGAGGGCAAGGTCTGTAAGACTTCGTTTACCTAACTGTAATTCTAATATTGTTCCTGCTACTTTATGTTTACTCTTCGTATTTCATTATCACCTGTTTCATTGCACTTTAATTTTATTCTCCACGTTTCCATTTCCTGATTTTTCCTTTAGGTTAGATTTTGTCTTTAGGTTTTGCTTTGAAATAAATGTTTAATTTGAGCCCTTCTGGGATAGAGTACACTGAACCAACAAGAGCAATGTATAATGTAATGTATATTAGAACTATAAAATTTATCATCAGTAGGCAAAGTACACAAACTAAATCAGAGTGCAGGAGACATGACCAGCAATCAGCACTTGTGGCAATGGATCAAATTAGTTGAGTTGTTTTCATTCTCAGGAGACATTAATAAGCCTGTGGGCAGTGACTGCCTGTGCTTCTGTGGGTGTTTCACTGTCACAGTAATTCATGACGTACAAACAATTCACACTAAAAAGGTCCTGAAAAAATAATCACTTTTTTACTATGTTGTACAATTTAGAGTCACTAGCTACATTACTGTCCAAATACACAACACCTACAGTACCCAACAGAGAGAGCAGAATAAAGCTTATATAATGTTTTGAAGCAGCACACTGACCTTTGACCTGTTAGGGTTACAGCTTATGCTGCCCTCTACTCATCTGCATGACAAACTTTTGAAGAGGATATTTGAATTTCTGCCAAAAATATGTCCTTTTACCAGCACTCACCTCATGGCAACTGTAACATCATCACAAGTATTATACTCACTGTTCATTGTTAATCATGAGATTCACACATTTCAAGCCACATCATGCAAACATATGCAGATAGAGATATTAAAAAGGTTAGAACAGATCAGAGGACAGATGAAGCTCATGAAGACGCTAGCCTCGCATCCACTGTCTCTGAGAGCTGTGAGCCACTGAGGCCAGTCACTGTGACAGGCCCCAGAATAAAAATTTGGACTCAAACAAATGTGCATAAAGCTGTTCTATATCTGTAACTGGACAAGATTCTCCACTAAACGACTTACATAAGATCTTTCTCTAAAAGCCTATAAAAGAACCATCGTAGTTGTTTTTGTCTATGCACACCTGTAAGTCGAATGAATGAAATAATGTAGAATGAATAGGAAATGTATACTGTTCCCACACACACGAACATAACAAGCACTGATGGATGTACAGTGAAAATGAAGTGAGTCACTCAAATACATTTTCACATTCTTTAATCCAGGTTCATTCGCAACAAGCTGCACGTGGAAGAAATGTGGCAGTAAAAGAACAGAACGAGAGAGGAAATGTAATGGCGGTATGTGTACAGTACATGGTGACAGATGCATATCAGATATTGTTGAGGGTTTTTTTTGCATTCTCACAACCTACTAAGTCCTAGTAGGGTGGCTAGGTACACTCATCACTGCTTTTTTCAATTTGCAAATTAAAGTTTTTTTTGCACAATATACAGTAGGACTTGTTATAACTTGTTACATAAACACACTTCTTTAATATGTGTCATTTAGTGAGCTAACATGACACTAGAAACTATTTCTGAAAAGGTTATCTGTAGGTTTTTTTAATAAATGAAGCACCTGCTGAAGCTCTCCATAAATGTTTTAACAATATTATTGGTGTACTGATTTCATGTTCATATAGGACTCTCTTCTGAAATTTCCAGTATTACAGTACAGACAAAAAGCATAAAACTGCACTTTAAAGCTGAAAATGTGATACATACAAAATAATTTGAGCTGCAGAGAAAAGACAATAAACATTCCAGAGGTTACCCAAAAATAAACCCATCATACTGTCTATCCTAAAGGCACCTTAGACAAAGATATATCCCTGTGTTCGAGTGGTTAAAGGGGTTTGAGGGCTGAAAAAGAGAAGGGAAAAGCCTTACTACTGCATGGGAACACTATATCGCCATAAGAAAGGCTACATAGTAGACAAATGCAGCTTTCATTGCATAAAAAATTCTGTCACTGATTGTCTAAAAGCATAATTTAAAGACATAGAATGTAGGTCTGTCAAATTAAAAGATCAGATTCAGTTTCATTTCAACATGTCAAAAAGCTCCACGCTTTTCCATATGGACAAGCTTTGTACGTGACACTCCGTCATTTGTGTTGTACTTCTATGCTGCATTTCTGCTAGAAGGTCAATTTTAAAGATAACAAAACATGCATGGGGAAAATTTTCTCCTGATCATGCAGATCTTGGTTCTGGATTTAGACTCCCAAGTCTAACAACAGGAGGAGAAAAAGACAACAATATATAAAACAATAAGCAATAAAACACACAAAGAGACAGGACAAATCAAAAATCATGAAAACAATGTCCAACAAGCTCTGTCCTGCTTCAACACACAGTCCCCCTGACATACTGCTGGAGGACGTTATGTTCCCCTCTTTCTTTTATATCCTCTCCCCCATCTCAACTGATCCCAAACTGCCAGCTCAGACTGAAAAAGTGATCCGCTCTGATGCATCATCATCATCCTTGTCATCAAGTCTCCCTCCTCCTGCTTTTAATCTTATTTTATGTCTTCCTTCTCAGGCTGGACAGACTTGCTCCCCCTGCAGGTGAGAGGCTGGAATGATATTGTATTCCTAACCAGAGGAGGCGGGGAGATGGTGCCTCTGATTCCACCAAGGGGGTTAAAATTGGAAAGTCACTAGGATTGATTAGACAGGTAAGTGGAGCAGGGGCAGGGTCACACCCTGCTGGTCGGGTGGCAACAGTAGGTGCAGCTGGGCCTAGGGTCTGCCCCGCTGTCAACATTCTGGGAGCACCCTCCCTCACAACAAGCCTCTGAGAAAGAAGGAGATAAGAAATGTCATCAGTGCTGAAGCTGTTTGACACCAAAGTCAGTAAAAATAAATAAATACATTACACCCCTTCTGTGCTTGTGCCACTACTGTATTTACAGTCCTCATAAATGTGTGTCAGATCAACTAATAAGTCAGAGAGAGAACTGTGCAGCTCTAGAAACTGAAACCACAGCTGGCACCTGCAGCTTCCTCTGGCATCAGCAGAGGTCCCTCGTGGCTGGTGCCTAGCTGAAGACGCCTCATGTGACGAACCACTGCTGTGGCATTGAATGCTTGCTGCAGAGAAAAAGAAACAAATGCAACATGACCCAGAAAGCAGCAGAACCTCATTCTACCTGAAACTGGTAGTTTACTGGATACAGACACCAGCCTAAAGCAGTGGTTACGAAAATATTTTGGTGAAAGGTGCTGAATTTACGAGGGTCAAGTGAGACCCAAAACAAACTCAAACTATAAACCACTCCCTTCTGCTCTTTGCCCCTCCCACCCTGTTCCCCGAAGCTATGACATGAACTACAAGTCTGGCTGTGACAAACAGTACAAAAGGCAGCCTCCAGTTCAAAACTAGCATTAGCTGAGTAACAAGGCTCTGTGGCAGCACTGCAGCAGCGTATCAAGTGAAGAGATCAACAATGTATGGCTAATGTTGTTTGTAGACCGTGTATTTACTTAGACTTATGTCTGTTTTGATGGGAAGATAAGACAGCTAAGCTACTTCAACTTTTATGTTGCACCATGATGGTAGCAGGGATGTTGAACCGCACCTAACACACAAGTCAGTTGAGGTTAGGTAACTTTAGTTAAGGATTACAAAGTTTGTGTTGTGTTTATTTTCAGAGGCACAGATGTGATAGAGGCCAGTGTGACTTATAGCTGCCAGGAGGTCCTCTGTGGTTGGCTGTTCGTAATGACTGCTCACGGTTTAAAGGCTTTTTATAACGTACACTAGGTAGCAGGTGGGGCTAATTTACAAACTGTATTTTTGACAACTCAGGGTAGAGAAGCTGGAACAGAAAGGCTGTGAATAGCAGCAGAGTGTCATGGAGAGGCACCGTATAGCTGAGAGACACCATGTCCTGTCCCATTTTCACTTGATTTAACAGATAACGTGTAAAATCTCTACGTGCTACTCCTCACAACAGGGTGCACATTGTGAGCAATTCATTACAGAGTGAGTTTTACCTTCTCAGACTGTTTCACTAGCAGTTTTGAGAAGAACAAAAATTTAGACTATACAGAATTAGCAAAGAAAGAAAAAATTAAAAAAATTTTTAAAATGTTTTCATTGTTTCATGACAGTGTTAACTGTGACTGCCAGACATTCATCTCACAAACCTTGAGGAGGTTCTGACCCCAGGTTGGAAACCACTGGCCTAAAGAGTTGTTTCTAACAATTCACACATGGCTATATTTTGGAGGTATTCCTGAAGTTCAGGTCAAGACCAGACATTATGCTGTAGTTAAACTGTATTCTCTCTATGTATACATCCTGCACATAAATATAGTAACTAGCATCCAAGATGAACTAAGTGTGACTAACCTTCCACTTGCTCTTAGCAAAATTCTTCTTGATCTGGGCGCTAACAGACTCATGGATGTTCTTATCCAGGGCAGTGTCCCCAGCGATCCTGACAAAGAGAGGGATAATGAAGCCTAAGAGTGTGTCTGTGCTGTAGATAGCAGTAAAAACTGTATAGCTACAGTAACTATTAGCACCAAGGGTTGTATTATTTTGTCAGGCTGGATTAGCTACATAGGCAAATCACCAAAGTTACAGTGTTAAAGAGATATGTGTTCTGTCACTGTGTGAGTACAAGTACCAAGGGTGCTGCAGTGCCTGCTCACAGGTGTAACGTATGTTGGGGTCTTTCTCCATCAGGTGGACTATAAAGTCTTTAGCTGTAATGAAAATGAAAGATTAAAAAAGCTGCCAGCTGCACACAACTGCCTCAGTTTATTTATTTATGAAGGAACATGCTACAACATCATTTTGGAATGTAGTGTAATAATATTTCAGCCTCTGAAAAACAAGATAAAACAATCTTGAGGTAATTCTAATACGGCAGAAAATTGGCCGCTGCATCAGTTATATAATCGTTCTAAGCGTTAGAGATCCTCGCCTAGAGCAGGGCAACAGGGACCCAGTCCAAAAGATGGGACTGGAAAAAAATAACATGGGAACACTGCCATGGCTTGTGGGCTCAGCACCTGCAAGGTGATCGCTAGGAATCAGACAAAATATTTACTTGCTTGGAAAACTTGACACATCAGTCTCTCTGAACAGGAACAAGCTTGAGACGATGCGTGAAGAACAGACTCTGGAGACAGGCTCTTGGATTAAAGGTGATCTGTGACTTGTACTCAGGATATGCTGTTTAGTCAGTGGTTGTTTGTTCTAAGCTTATTTAAGCCTCCATACGCTGTTTTCTGGTTGTTTAATTTGTATGTGCATTTCATGTTGGATTGTATCGACTGAAACTTGAAATGCTGCCGTCTTGGCTAGGTGTCCCTTGAAAAACAGGATGCTAACTTCAGTGGGATTTAGCTGGTTAAATAAATTGAGAATATCGGGTGGGCGAGTGGATTCTGACAAGCTCCTGACTGCCTCATTCAGTGCTGGAGTTTGTCCCACTGCATGAAAATACCTGTGTATGTTGTACACAGGAAAACTCCACTGTTCCCAGTGCACCTGACAGCAGACAGACTGTTTAGGTGTTGGAGCGTTTTAGGGGAAGTCGTCCGTGAACTTTCATCTTATATTATTTATCAAGACAACACTTTTTGGTGAAGTAACTTTGGCACAGATAATCCAATTAAAAACTTTTCATGACTTGCTACAAAATGCTGCAATAAAAACTGCACATTTTATACAAGGCTTATGAGGACAACTCATTGTTTTTAGGACATTATAAGCAATTTAACGTTCTTTGTCATCTCACTGACTTTTTCATGACTTTGTTTAACTTTGGAGTTTTTGGGAAAAGAGAAAACACACAGCAGACCCAGGACATATTGAACATTCCCACATGACCCTGTTCCCTGTTGCTAATTTTAGATCACATAGTCTCTGATGAACTTAATAAACACTTGGGAGACATATACATAATCTAAGAAATCATCTAACATTTACATTTACTGCATATGTATGAAAGTTCTATCTCACACTGACATTATAGGAAAAATGGCCTGCTACCTGAATCCGAGATATCATCCCAGTAAGGAGAATCAAACTCATATTCAGACTTCAGGATCTGCTCAAACAGTTTGGCATCATTCTCATCATAGAACGGAGGGTAACCACACAACCTGAGACAATACAAGCAAGGACAGGTGTCATTAATGCAAAAAATGGAGACAATTACCGCTGCATCATATGTGAAGAATTTCCAGGAGTGAAAAGTGTCCCTCCTGTGTTAGGTTAGGCCCATTAACAGAGTACTCACAGAATATAGGCTATTACACCAATAGACCAGCAGTCCACTGCTTTACTGTAGGGTTTCTGGGCCAACACTTCAGGGGCTGAAAGAAATAAGACAAGGTATTTCACTTATGAAATATGACATACAGTAAGATGGGTCGCCTATTATATGACACTGCTTCTATTTCTTTGTTAGTATCAGTGTACCATACCTATTTAAATCCCTAAACTAGCAGCCTATTACCTCCTGCCTGCTCTAGCAGGCTACACAGACTAAACTGTGTCAGTGTACTGGACTAAAATGAGTCAAAATACAGTACACTGAAGCTGCTGAATATCTATATCTATATGAGATAGTCACAGTATCTTAACTATAACACTCTGTGTGACAGTACTAGCAGGAAAAGATGGTTGGTGCAATATTTTTTGTCTTGCTATACAAAACGCACCTTTCTAATTACTTTAGCAATCATATTTCTCATTTAGATTTTTCATAAGATGTGGTGTGAAACCAATAATACACTGCAAATTGTGCTATACAGTATAGTGTTAAATTGGCACTGCACTAATACTGCATGTCCACTGCCATGTAAAATTGATCACAAACAGATCTTCTGCTTCAAAACCGTTTTGGATTTCTTTACCAACATATCCAGGCGTTCCGCAGGCTGTCGACATCACACTGCCAGAGTCCTCGATTTTAGACAGACCAAAGTCACTGATCATGATTTTGGAGTCTTCATCCATGCTGTAGTACAGCAGATTCTCTGGCTACGATGAGGAAGAAAAACACCAAAACAAGGATGTAAATCAAGTACTATTGTACCTGCAATGCTATTCCTAAGAATACAAATACACAAATGCCTCCATGACAACCATCACATGAACATGTTAGGACAGAGTAAATACTAATAACTATAAAAGCATTATATGCTGGTACAAACAGGATTATGAAGACAATCCTAGTAAAGGTTTGTTTCCTATCAGCAAAGCCACACTAAAATGGAAAATTACAGTAAACACTTCTCTCTGATCTGACCTTGAGGTCACGGTGCACGATCCCCATGTCATGGAGGTATTTGACAGCATCCAGAATCTGCTGAATGAGCTTACTGGCATCTTTCTCTGTGTAGAAGCCTTTCTCTATGATACGATCGAAGAGTTCCCCACCAGACACACTGCAGTATGGTGGAGAGATTTGTTCAGTAAAGTGAAGTACAGAATGAAAATATTTTGAGGGATGCAAGAGAGGAGTGGTGAGAGAAGTATAACAAGAAGTGATGTGAATATATTAGCTTTAAAGTATCTACAGACAGAAGTGACTTGTCTTTGGTTCAAAGTTCTGCTGTAACTCTATAGTAGTGAAATGTACTACATGTCTATAAACAAATACATAAAGACGGACAGGAAATGACCTGCTGTGGGGTGAATGAAACCACATATAGTGTAATACTTGATATTAGAATGAGAAGCCACTAGATGGAGACTGCACTCTGTCTACAGAACACATGCTAATGATATGGGTGTGTTTATCAAAGCCTCCACTGTTAATCACTCACACATATGCGCACACAACAAACGCACCTGATATTTTAACATACCCTGAATTAAATCAGAGAAGAGGTAAGACAGATACAGAGACAATGAAGAAATGAGGGAGAGGAGTAAAAGAAAAGAAGAACAAAAGTCAGGAACGTGACAGTCTGAGCTTGGTAAATGTTAACAGTTACAAAGGATGTCACCAGATGCTCCCAACCTAGTGATGGGTGATTTCAACCATTGTAGACTGAGGAAGTCACTAGGGAACTTTTATCAATACGTGCCTGAACAGACATGGTCAAATCAGTGCCCAGACCTATGGCATACAGGTCAGTGATCAGGGCACCGTTGGGGCCGTCTGACCACAGTGTTGCATGTTTGCTGCCAGTGTACAAACCATTAGTAAAAAGGCAGAAGGTGGAGCATTGTGTTGTTCCTGTCTGGTATAGGATTGCTTTGGCTGCACAGACTGGGACGTATTTATTCGAAGCTGTGCTGATGTGGTTGAGCTGGCAGAAACAGTGACACTTTATATTTCCTTCTATGAGGAAGTGTTCACTCCAAGGAAAGTGATTCGCATCTACCCTAATACTAAGCCATGGTTTGCCAGATCAGTTATACTATGTTTAATCTGGGGAACATGGCACAGTATAGAGGACTTCACAAACCAGTTGAGAGAGAGCTAAAGCTGGCGAAAATTAATTGTAATGACCGAGTGGAACCCATGCTTAGTATTTGTATTCTCTCATTCTGCAGTGACAGGCCTAAAGATGATGATGGGGATTCAGCACACAAAGGAAGGATAAAAGCGATCTTGATCTTTCTAATGACTGATCAGCTATTATAATTGATTTGATATGTTTGATTTTAGTAAGAAATTGTCCCATTTTAGGAATGCTGCTCCTGGACAGAATGGTGCACAGATTGACAAGACCAGGGTTCTTGAGGGCCTGAAGGGCATGCAGATGGAGCAAAGTCCTAGCCTGGATGCTACAGGAGGACACATTCTTAAGAGCTGTGCAAAGTATTTGGATGACATCTTCTGCTACACGTTTTCTTTGGCTCAAAGAAACACAAAGTGTCCCTTGGACATGGAAGCAATCTATTATTATTCTGGCACCCAAAATGGAATTTGTTCAGTCATTAAATGATTACAGGTCTGTAGCCCTTACTTCATTGGTTATGAAGGTCCTTGAGAGGACTGTGGAAGAGGCCCTTTTAGGCAAGGTACAGTAAACTGGACCCCAGGCAATTTGCCTATAGGGCGGGAAGAGGTGTTGAGGGTGCAATGAGCACTCTTTTAAACTTGGTTTTAACACATATAAATAAATTGTGCACCTGTACATGGTTGGTTTATTATTGATTTTTCTTCTTCCTTTAACAGCATCCAGCCCCATATTTTGGCTAAAAGTTTAGAGAACCTTTATAACATTGAGGTCTGATTTGCTGGCTTGTAGACTTTTTAACAAATAGGTCGTAGCATGTGAGGGTGAATAATACCCTATCTGATGCTCTGTGGTCTTTTACCAGTTTTCCACAGGGCTCTGTTCTTTTTCTTTGTACACCAACTCATGCCAGCTGTATAAGAATAGGTTTATTATCAAGTTTGCGGATGACTCTGTTTTTGTGTCTCTCCTTAATGATGATGATGATCACGGACCTCTGGTGACCGAATTTACAGAGTGGCGCAAAGCATCGTATTTGAAGAAAAAAACTAAAGCGATGATAATTGATTTTCAGAAGATTCTGGCAAATGTTGTGGCTGTAATAGTATGGACATATAGGGTCTGGCACAGGTCAGGATTTGGATATAATGCACTGTTTGTAAGGGATGGGTTTTACATTGCGTTTTGTTTGATCTGTTGATTAATTGAATATCTGTTGTGATGGTACTGTTGGCTACATACAAATTGGCCCTCAGGGATAATAAAGTTACTCTTTAGACCCCACTGAGCATTCAGGTGTGTTTCCAAGTGACTTGACCCCTCTGTAACAGCGAAGTTGAACAACAATGTCCCCTGTGTCACTGTGCCAACATACATTAAATCCTATCATGATAGTACATTACCATTCCCTCAGAAATTTTCAAATCTCCTTTTAACATTATTTTGACATTTCTAGGCCAAGTTAGAAATAAAACTGAAAAAACACATCTATTACTGTGGTGATGCGCTGTGTGCTACAAGAAAAAGCATGAAGCTAGGAATCAGAAATGACATAAACCATAGACTGCTGATATATTGTTGTAGGCCAACCCGGAAGTTAGCACTGCCCTGATTCCCTTGACAAAAAGCCAATTGGATTTTGCCATAAGCTTTTGGAATATTGCACAAAATAAGCTCTGTGACAAACAACAGTTTATGGCACTTACATGTTTTGTTTAGTAGGATAATCTTTTTTTTAAGACATAAAAATGTTCAAAATCACGAGTGGGGCATTTACTGATGTATTTTATGTATTGGAACAAAATGTGAAAATGTACTGGCCTTGTGTTAACCACATAGTTCAGGCATCTAACCAAAAACCAAACCAGAACACCCATGGACTCTGGGACGAGGGAACAGGAAGTGCAAAAATGCTAATTCAGTTCTTGATTTTAGGACTCACTATTATGGCACTTTTACATTACGAGTTCACAAATGTATTGCCAGGTAATGCAGTAACTATCGCAAATAAATTGAGAAACAGAAGTACTCAAGAAAAGAATTCCTCACCAGTCCTTCCCTTGATAAAAGTACACCCCCGCCTCTCTGTCTTTTATTCCTCTGGTTTGCCGCTGACTGTGGTTAATGCATAAATGACTGATATTTTCATAAACCTCTTAGTTAATAGTGCTCCTGATCCTGCTCTGTCCTTTCTCTCATTCTCTCTCTCTGACATTTCAGGAGTTGAGCTGGGTGGGAGGCTGATAGGCTGCAGGTGTGAGGCAAACTCCACACTGCTGCTCATGAGTAGGCCTAGCACAATGTTTACCTTGTGTGTTTGTATTCATGCACATGACACATGACATGTAGTGAGTGGGAAACAACACAAAGGTTTGAAACACACATCACACACGAACAACCCCTACAAACCTACACATATGTGAATACTTACAGTTGCATGACAAGGTAGAGGTGTGATTTACTCTCAAATATCTCTTCCAGAGATACAATGTTGGCATGTTTAATCCTGTGAGGAGGGTGAGAAGAGAAAGAAGACAAGAAATTCAGTTCATCTTATTATTTTTCTTATAATACCCATTATTCTACAAGTCATTTTCACATAGACAGTATTTACTAAATATTGCCTGGAGGCAGCAAAAATAATTCCACTGTGTCATGAGAGTTACTTTGGAGTTTGAAATCTTGCCCAGTAGATATGGTTGGGACTGTCAGTGTATGTGCCAACCAGCAGCTTCAGCCAATAGTTACATGTACTGCTTAATGGGTACACTGACTGGTGGCATGCAGCTCCCTAATTGGCTGAACTCTATGTTCTGCTGCCCCTTGAGACCCGTGGGTGCAGTGAGAGGGGATAGGAGAAATGACTCACCATATCAAAATCGGTACTGTACGTCTCTGCCTGAACACTGTGTACTGTTATCATACCTATATCATGACAAACATCTGTCTCTTACACATGCTGTCATCACTTACGCAATTAATTGTTTCAGTGCAGCATGAGGAAATGACATAACACACAAAACAAATAAGCTAACAAAAATTTTAACATTCCATAATGAATGACACAGCAGACATCTTTTGTTTAGCATTTCCTGTTTAACTTAAGAAGGACCGTGGTGCATAATGAGAAGCTCATTTGCATTTCTGTGGGAAGCATTTTCTGACATTCGCTTATCACAAGGAACCTTGATAGCACTTTTAGCTTATTGTAATTTAAATGTGTTCTTGCACCAGGAAAGATAGTTTTAGGATGGGATGTAATGCCTATTTAAACCCATATTCTCCTGTTAAAACACATGTATATTCAATGATACGTCCACCTTCCACTAAACGTAAAGTTAAACCTCACTATACTCTTTAGTATCAACCAAAAAGTATTCTTAGAATTGAATACTGGTAACAGTCAAGTGGCAAAAGATTACCTTGATTATTTGGCCAGATTCCTAATGTCATTTACACCACAAAGTTTCTGATTTAAGTCAGTAATTTGTCAATTTTACAATAAAATTTTTTGATTATTATATTTAGACAGTTGCCTCTGCAGCAACTTCAGACAAACAGGCATATCTAACCAATGTGATGATATCAAATGGCGACATTAGTTGGCCTGGGCATCCATCTTACAAACTGTGATCACAAGAGAGAAGAGCTGAGGGTCATCTGGCTCTGCATCTGCCTCAACAAACTGAGCCATTAGACTGAACTGATAATAAATTCACTTCTTTTATATACAGTAACACATACAAACACTGTTACAAGTACTGGCTGGAAACACAGAATAAACACCAATAATTTTACAGTGAGACACTTAACTAAAGCTATTAAAGACAAATCAAGATGGTAAGTTTGGCTGTGGCCTCACTGGAAGGAGCAACAGAGAACAAGTGGGCCACTCTCTTAATCTCAGGGTGTTGCTGTTTGTGTTTTTGTTTATGCTTTGTTTGCATGTTAACTGTCTCCTGGGGTGTACCACTGTAGAACAACATTTTTATTTGGATTGCATAGAGGACACAGTGACAAAAAGTTGCTCTCACTGGAATAAAATGGCGTTTGATTTTCAGCATTTAACTGGACTAAATAACAGAAAGGGAGAAAATATAGTGTAATTTCATGACCTCACAACCCAAAGCAAACAGCAAACATAAACATATTACACTATTTTTGCTTCAGTTACGTCGATTCACAGCATCACTCACACTTGGGGGACTTCAGGACAATGTGTGAAAATGAGTAATGAAACCTCTGTATAAGATTATACAAACATGAGACAGAGCAAAGAAGACACAATTTTCAGGCCAAGTTTACCTCAGTTTACTTCATTTGTCAAAACTGTAACCAAACTGTTAACTGACCCCCACCACTCTCATTCCAGCATCCTCACCTCAGGATGGATCATAAATGTACGTTCGCTAGAGTTGTGTGTCTCCTGTAACCCAGGCAACAAGAGCTCTAAAAATAACTGGGGACCCAGTGTAGATCAGCCATTTTCACCACGGTCTGTAATTCCCCACATCTAAAGAGAAGTACGTTTGAAGCAATCTACAATTACCACAAGTGTTACTGTCACTTCCTTTTGTTCTAATATAATAAAAACATTACATCTCTTGCACAGGTAGAGAGAAAAGTTGTGCATGAGCTGGGTGAAGAGGAGTCATGTGCAGTAGTTCTTGTGGGTATGAACATATAAGGATGTTTTGCATGATAGCCATTTACACGCAAAAACACATTTGCAACATTAAAAGACTACAATTAATTGTACATAGGGTTGCAACGGTATGTAATCGTCTCAGAAAATATCATGGTTTCACAGTATTACACAGTTACTGTTATTATGTATCAATTACAACAAACAAATTACTGAACTGCACCTGGAAAAATATTATAGAGTGTGGATACCTGAACCGAGCCCGATGAGACCCATTGGTGCCTGAGGGTTCAGGCCAAGTCCAGACGGAAATTTAGATATTATGTTTGGGTCCAGGTTGGGTTTGGACACATAGGTCAATCTTTAGGCTAGATGGCTGGAGCACTCAAATGTCTGCTTCATTTTATGATAAAGGGAAAAAACATGGTACAGCCTCAACTGCATCAGGCTCAAGTCGGGTTCAGCCATTATATATACACGCTTGTTGGTTCCAGGTCAGGTTTGGACAGAACTATGTGGCCCTATCCATACTCTAAAATACTGTAAGAACCACACCAACCAGCTGACTACATACTAACTGCTGTAAAAGAGAGAAAAAATGTAAAAAAAAATTTGGGGTGAAATGGTCTTTTAACTCCCTAAACATGGCTTTAATTTTGGAATATAAGGAAGGTATGAGTAATGTGATATAACATACAGTAGCAGTAATGGAGAAACAATGATGAAAAATTAACCAACTTGAACCTTAGCTAGCACTGAGTATTTCAGATGCAGGCTAATGTTGCACATAACTAAAGGCCTGTGGCTACAATACAAACAGTCTTTAAAAAAAGCTATTATATTTTATCAATTACTATCATGTTATATTAATTAATACAGAAATATAGGATCTATTATTGCACATTTTCCAAACCACAGACATCCACTTACTTGTGTAAGACCGCAATCTCATTTTCAATGCTGTTTTCCTTGCCCTCTAATGCCTTCTTGGGGATACACTTGACAGCCACTAGCTTCTGCGTCCTCTTCTCCTCGGCCAGGACCACCTCAGAGAAAGCTCCCCTGAACACAAACAGACAGGTCAGTCTGGTGTTTAGGCAGAACTCTTCACATGCATTTGTGACATCGCAGAGGAAAAAAAGGAAACTCCTGCTTTGATGTTAACTGGCCAAACTTTAGTGATAACTTGGCTACTTACATCTACAGTAAGTGCTGGTAGAAATTCTAGCCTGCTGATGCCAGGTTGTGTTTATTTTTTTACTTCTTTTAAGTCACCGGGTTGCTGCTGAGTCAAGTTTTGGAGGGGTGACAACTTGGTGGGATGATCTTAACAAATTGATGCCAGCCCAAAAATAGTTTCAATTTAAAATCTCACCCACATGATGCCCATCAATCAACTGGAGGGTGACAGTGTACATTATTATTCTGTTGTACATATAGTAACAGGTTTCCTTCTGTCTCATATTTTCTTTTGACATGCTTTATGTTAAAGTTAATAACACTGCAAATGCTTCACGTTAATTGATAAAATTTTTTCCAATGTGCACTACATTGGTTAAATGCTACTTTATCAATGATACACCAGGCATTCTGACATATATTTAACCATCTAGTCAATCATATTGATTTCATTCTTGAATCACTGTTGTGAATCTTTAAAAGACACAAAGACAGGATAACCTTGCATCAGTACCTGCTTGTGAAATTCTACAAACTCCATAATGCAGAAATACCCCATGAGTATGTGTCTATGTGTGTGGCCAGGATGTATGTGGGGCATGTACCACAATCACATATAGCAGCATGTGTGAGCAGAGTGGAACCACAATCAGTCACAGGTTTGAAGATACATTATCATTTTATCATTTATAAAACAAGGAGGGGCTGCCAGTGGCACCAGAAAAAGAAACTACATGATCTACAGACTTGTGATGGATTGGCGACCTGTCCAGGGTGTACCCCGCCTTCGCCCAATTGCCGCCCCCGTGACCCCGTTCAGGGATTAAGCGGTAGAAAATGAATGAATGATCTACAGACACTCTATGAACAATGCCCTCTTCTGTGTAGACTAACCGCTGTCCTAAAAATCATGCTTACAATTACATTTTCAAAGCTGATAACAAATCAGAAGCCCAAAAGGGACATTTAGTAAATGTCCTATAACCACGGTTATAGGTCTTCCTTGTCCCATCCTGTTTTGCATTATGTTTTGTGCTGCAATAAATATATATATATTAGAAAAATGGTGGGCGCTTTGCTTTAATTATGTTCTTTTCCCTATAAGTCTCCATAACCTGTTTGCTCAGTTATATTGGGTTTTTCCATTGTGTGTAGTCACACAAGCCATGCCATTAACAGCTGTGAGCAGTTGAGCCATGCTGACATGAGTGTTTTTCCAGTACACCACACAGCAAGGTAAAGTTGTTTACATTGATGGTGTGTTGGAAGAGAGCTGATCACAAACCACAGTAATAGCCTGCCGCCACTGTCAGTTCACTGTGGCCGTTTCTGTTTCCTCCCCTCATTATTTCAAATGGATTGAACAAAGTGAGCATGTTCTGTCAAGATAGAGCATGTACACAAACACACGTTATATTCTCTAGTTCATTTGCAGGCTTAGGTTTTAATCTGGTTTGTGGCTTTAAGAATTGTTTGTGTTTACAAATTGTCACTGGCATGTCATCCACTATCAGTATGACAACTTCCATGTCTACATTTGCTTAAGCAGTCATTTAAAACCAAATGAAATGTTTGAATAAACTATGCTTTTGACTATGCAAACAACAACCACTGATAGCTGCAGTAATGACAACATCTATTGAGTTTTTGGATATAACATGTCACTTAAATGTGCAGTATTTAATATCTGGTTAGTTAATAGAATGAGCCAGTTTCCTGACCAAAGTAACAGTTATCTAGGGAGGGAGGCATTGTGGTCGCATCTCACCAAGACACTAAAACTGCCACAGAAAAGCCATTAGCTTTGGCAGAAATCCAGCTGGGTAGAGGAGTTTGTCAGTTCTGCAAATTCCTCTGTAGCATCTGGAGGACTTAGTTGACATTCTCCATGCACTCACTGGCAGACCAAAGGGCCTGTCAAACAGTGGTTCACACAAAAACTGGGAAAATAACAGTAATGTAAGTAAAGTAACTATGGACAGTCCGCTTATCTGTTCATTATTCTGTACAAATCACTACCTGTGTCACGTCTTTGCCAAGTGAAATAATTGTATTAACCTCATATTCATTGTTTTAGATAATAGACAAGTGATGAAGTTGGTTAAATCACATTAGTGAAGTGGTGTAACATGGAAGTGAAATAACAAAACATTCTCTGACAAAAAGAGAAACCTTTGACTTCCTGCCACCAAACTGGACATTGTTTTTGTGTAGTTCCAGATGAAACTTCCTTCTTTCTAAATGTCAGACAGCTGTAGGGTAATGGCCAATGCTCTTGAAAGCAAAATCTTTAAAGTGAGACTATGTAACTTTTGTTGAACAGGAGCTATTGTTGCGACCGTTCACCATCAGCCTGCCACTTGGCA
>NW_018127898.1:2588277-2594944 GCF_001952655.1 Monopterus albus | reverse complement strand
GCGTACACAGCATAATCTACTTAAAGTTTGCAGTAGCCAACCACAGCTACTGGTCATGCTAGGTCAAATAAGGATGTAGCAGCAAAACCTCTGAGCATTCTGAACTGCTTACTTACAATTTTAAATTTATAAAATGAACGCACTATGTCTTCTGTGGTGTGTTAACTGTGGCTCAAATTCAACAGTGAATAGCAGTGAATGGTCATGTTAACGAGAAAAACAAAAGTCTTCTTCCCGTGGGTGTACACGTTCCCGATCATCCCCGTATATGATTAGTCAATGCGGTGCCTTTGCTGGATGATGTCACCGTCTGGCGTGGTGAAAGTTGAACTAGATCAAACTTGTTCATTGAAGCCCATTGCGGTGCTGGAGTTGACTGTGGTGAACACAATCCCCCATAAAAATGCATGAGAACAGCTGCACTTTTTTCATACCTTTGTAACTCAGTCAGAACATGGTCTACTCCCACCACACACACACACACACACACACACACACACAAAACAAACAAGAAAAAAAAAATCTATTAATCAATCATAAACTTTATTGCCAAGTATGTGAAATGCAAGAAACATGACTCCAGCTCAAAAGCTCAGATGTGCACCAAATAATGGTTGTAGAGAAGTGCAGTGTGGTGAGTTTGCTGAAAGCCAAATCCAGTTTCAGATGGATTACATAGTAAACAACTGTGTTTACTGAGCTGTTCCTGTTCCTAACAGGACATTCACATCTCCACCATGGGAGGAAAGAGGATACTAAAACACACACACTTGTACTTCTATCTTTGTGAGGACACTCAGTGACATAATGCATTCCCTAGCCCCTTCCCCTAACCTTAACCACCAGAACTAAATGTCTAACCATAACACTTATCCTTACCCTAACCCAAACCTAATTCTAAACTGAACCCTAAAACCAAGTCTTAACCCTCAAAAAGGTGTTTCAGAAAGTGAGGACCAGAAAAAATGTCCTTGCTCTATAACCAAAAAACAAAAATGCATTTTTGGTACTCACTATGTAGCAAACACACACACAGTAACACTGCACAGATATTAGCCAGTAAACCCTCAATTAAAACACACTTTCTTCTCCCTGTCCAAACAGTAGGGCGTTTTCACTCTGCAACAGTCACTGAAAGTCACTGTACAAACATTTTTCATAAGTGCAAATACAGCCGTGCAGCAACAAAACTTAAACGTGTGGAGCCTCAAACTGGATAAATATTTACATGCCATTCATACAGCATATATTCATGTGATCGACACTGTGCACAAAATCTTTAAACAAAAGCTTTTTATCCTGCCCAAACAGTGGACAAGAAGCAGCCTTTTTACTTTCCTCATGCTCAGAAAGTTCAAATATTAGCATAGTTATTTTACTCAGTTAAATTCTTAATTACATCACTCTCTGCCTCTGAGTAAGCTGCTTAGTTTCTGCCAATGTGTGCATCCCACAATGGCTCAGTGAACAAGGACTAAGAATCTCACATGCCATCATGCATTTGTGCTCACTCCCATACAGCTAACACACAGGCACATGACACAAATGCAAACATGCACTGTGCTAACAGACATTGATACTAGGCTGTGGTTACATACACAGGAGCCAAGCTGTCACACCTTCCAATGAACAACACAGACCATAAACAAATTGGTCTCTATTACTGATGCACTTTTACATGAAATCAAAACAAGACAAACACAATTTGTTTATGCAGAGCCAGCCGAGGCCCACTCTCTGCTATTGATGCCATTTTTTGTAACAACCTCATAAACATGCAGGTTGTTCCTGGAATTAACAGGAGTTCAAGTGTCAGTTCTTTCAGTCCCCTCTTGTTTGTGAAAGGTTTTAGGTCTCCAACAAACAAACCCATTTAAATTCTTACAAGGTCTATTGCTACCATCTGCTGCGTTACTGTACATAGATGTCTGTGCCAATGCAGACATGTACAGAACATATGCCGTGTTAAAATAAATTCAAAAGAAACGTACGCATTTACAAAAACAAGCAAAGAAGCATTCCTTATATATGATGGTCTTTTGAGAGCACAGACTATCTGCCATGTTTTTTTTTTGTTTTTTTTTCTCGATATATCCCACATTTCTGCAACTCCAACCAATTGTGCCATCTGTCCTGCTGAGAAGTTGGTCAAGAAAGTATTTCAACAGATGACAAAATGGTAACTGTGGGAAGGTCAGAGAGGCATAGGGAAGGACCATCTGGTCCAATCAAAGCTGAGAGAAACCCAACCGCGATACTGGCCCCGAAACATAAAAAGACTACCTTTGCTCTGCGGGCCTTCCAAGCATAAAGATCTGCACCACCAAACCACAATCACGCTCCTTATCTCAGAACACATTCATTGTATAAGAGCTTAGTGAAAACAAGAACTGTATGAACTGTATTTAATGCTCTGATTCAATATAATGAGCCAATTTAATTCTAAATGCATTTCCCTAAAAAATTATAAAAGGTTAGCTATTTAATTGTAAAGGAATAAAGCTACTTTTTAACATTATAACAATGGATCAAATGACTATGCTTGGGGTAACAAACCCATATATAACTATCAACCAATTCAACTGGTAACCTCAGCTCTATAGATCAGATTAGTGCGTTTCAGCTTATTGTTTTGGTCTTAGTGGTTTTGGTTCTCTGTCATCGCTCTCCTCCTCCTTTCCTGATATAGTCAGCAGTTTGGTAAAAAAAAAAAAAATTTTTTTTATTCAAAATCTCACACTACCTGCCCATCACCAAATGACAGAAACAAAAAGTTAGTGACTGGCTAGTGAATATGGTGGAGCATAGCAGTCAAAAAGCCAGACATTTCCCTCCTCTGGAGTTAGTTCAGACAAAAATATAGAGTTAAAAAGAGTGATTGCATTTGTCGAATGTACATTTGAACATTTACTGGTTGAGTCATGCTCAACAAAATTAGCAGCAGTAGGCAGCTGTTTTCAGTATGCTTCCTAAAAGACACCAAAGACATATAAAGTTAGCAAGTAGCTGCAAAGGAATGTCAAACATCCAGAAAGCTAACCACAGATATTTTACTCAGGAGTTGGTGGAGACTAAAAGGAGCTAAAAGGGGGCTTAACTTAAAGGGGTCACCTACTGGCCAAAGAGCAATTAAAACAACTTCAAGTGCTTTATTGTCCATGTATGACAAGAATAAAACTTTCCTTTTCAAGTCTACTTAGTGAAAGGTGCTCCTCTGAAACACACTCAAACAACAACATCTCTAACCAAATCATATAGTGGACTGCAATTAAGCTGCAAAGCAAAGAACATGCTTCCCTAAGGATTTCTTGGGACCGAGATAAAAAAGCACATGGAAAGACTTTTCAAGCTCGTTTGCTGATATGTGAACAGCCTGTCATGTAGGGAATACAGGCAAAAGGGAACAGAACAATGGAGAAAGACTGTAGGAAGACGTACATGAGAAACCTGCCAGTGTATTTAGAATTGTTAGGGAGGATACACATTATTGCTGTGACCAGATGGAAATGTATAAGTGGGCCAGACAGTGGCCATATATTTTTGTGTGTGTGTGTGTGTGTGTGTGTGTGTATTCCTGGAACTGCAGGCTCTGCCATGCTGAGCTGTGCTGTGCTGAGATGCAGGCTTCTGTTTGAATTAGGTCAGGGCAGGACTGAAGGGCTGAGGGAGCCATAAGCAGGGATTGATTTTAAGGATCCAGAGAGACTTGGAACCCATTCTGAGTTGTCACTTCTCAGAAGAACAGCTAAACTCTGCTGATCGTTGCTGTGGATGCTTGGAGTGTCGAGCTCCAACTCTCAAAACGTTAAGAAGCCTGCTTAATTGTTATTTCTGCAATGCGTCTTGCTATGATACCTTAAAGGTGGGCAGGGTATTGACACACTTTTTGTACACAGCCAGTGTCTTTTCACTGAATCAAAAGGAAGAGGGAGAAGAGATCAGAAGACAAATAAAAAGAAATATGTGCTACAAGCATTACTCACAATTCCTGCATGGTATTATCAGTGGCTGAGACAAAATTACAAGGCAGACACAGTAACATGGGTTTTGAAGTCCAGTATAGAGGCAGGATACTATGTGTGCCTCGTCCCCTTTAATGAAGGAAAGTCTTAGCTCTATCTCATCCTACAGCTTATAGACACAATTAAATCTCATGACAAAAGAAAAGCAAGAGACAAATAATTCACTCCTTTCTGGAAAGCCCATTGCAGTGGTATGCATGTGGGGCGCCTTTGAGAAGAAATGGAGGCACGATTAAAGGAAGATAAAGACAACATGATCTTAATAACACAGACAGAATCACAGGAATATGTTGGGATAAATATGATGTAGTTGTAAAGCGTGGGGAGAAAGAGTGAGTTAGGAGAGAAACAGAAAAAGGGAAGCACAGAGAGAGAGATGAAAAATAGATGAAGCGGGACAGCTCTCACGCTGGGAGACTCATCTGCTCCATAAAGGTGGCTGTTTCCTTTTGTCAGAACTATTTTGTTAATCATCATTTTGAATTAATTTGATTCTGACTCAGTATACAAACAGTGAATAACGAAGAAGTGACAAAAATAGTACAGTAGAAAGCTGGTTTGTACTGGATTTCCTTCAGACCCCATTCCCGAGCTCCTCACCGCGTCTACACCTCAACTTAATTTTAGAATTACATGCTGACATTGGTGACAGGGAATGGTGAACACATGATGCTTGCACTATTCAGTATCTGGAAATCAGGTAGATAGACATAATAGCAACCAAGCAGATAAAGTGTACAAACAGGGACTCGGATGACTTATCTAAAGCAATATGGGTTATCACAGTAATGGATCATTATGTTACTGATATGAAGAGTAACTCAAAAATAATGTACAATATGTTGTGCATTGTATTTTTTTGGTAATTGTTTTGTTAATAACAAATATATTAATATGTAATGTTCCTTCATTTTGGTCATAATAAGCTGTTTCAGGTTAGGTTCTGACTGGATGAGGCTCATGTGCCTTCAGCACATTCCTAACTTTCACTTGAGTTTACAGTGTCAGTGTGAAACCATATAAAAGCAGACAAAACATTACATTTTTTCCACATTACCTCATCTCCTCCAGTGATTCCAGACACTAGAGAATGGCACGATATACATGTTTTACTAAGGTACGGTAAGAAAAATGAGAAAGGTCAGATAATCCCAAGCTGCATTAAATAAACTAAATATCCCTTTAAATATCTAAGATGAGGTCATTTATGACAAATGGTATTGTGTCGCTGACCTGAAACATCTGTCACCTGGCTTGGGTTTATACAGTTGCTCATGTAATCCCCAGCACATAAGCTTCACAGACATAAATAGTCAGACCTGTGTGAAATGAGACTTTGGCAATAGTGTAAAGAACCCTATCCTGATATAAGACATTTTCTGTTATTTCATTCAAATGTAGACATTCGTTCAGATGTGGGTGGCAATTCAGAAGTCTGGAAACAGGCCAATTCTGTTGTGGATTGTTAAACTCATTTTTGATCATATCTTCGGTCATAGGACCTGTAGACAGAGCTAATGACCTTGCATCTATAGTACAGTACACCTTTAAACAGTACATGGAGTTAAGTCCCACAACTCCAATAAACGTTCACAGCACTGGGACATTTATAACATCTTTGGTCTATAAATACTTATCCCTGTCCTAATTGAATTCAAGTACATTTGACACTAAGATAGAGTCAAAGCTTAACCTAACCTATAGTCAAATTTAAGCACAAGTGCAAACGCAAACACCCGTGTACACACACACACAAACACACACATATATCCCAGTGAGTTTGGAGTTACTGAGCCTGTCCACTCGGAAGCAGAGAGCCCTCAGACAGAGTACCAAATCAAGTGTTAAAACTTGTGTAATGTAGACGAGAGGCACGAGTGTGAGGAAACAAGTAGAGCAAAAGGTTCCTCTTCTAACTACACTACTAGCCAAAGGTTTGAACATACTCTCCCATTCTGTTCAACAGGAAGGTGTGTCCAAAGCTTTGGCAGGCATTTTATGAGACTCTGCAGTCTCATCTACATATTTTGTAGCATAAAACAACAAACTTCTGTGTGGATTCTTGGTATAAGGCATAAAAAAATCAGCAATTTTGACACTTTAAACACACACATCAACAAGGAAGGACATACTCAAATAGAGGATGAGCATACTTGTCTAATGAAAACACCAAGCACTAAAACCTTGGGTATTTCATCATTGAATATAGATAAATAAGCAGTGAGGAAGATAAGCTCGCTCTGAAGTCGTGATGCACAAAAAAATGCCAGTGAAAGGTTTTAATGAGAGATCTTGAGTCTGTCAAATCAAAAATAACAGCCTGTGGGCGAGAGGTCTCCTTGCTTTGGAAAAAAAGAAAATATGTGATGAATGGATACTGTGTTCATTCAGAGAGGTGGAGAAAGAGATAAAACGGTGGAGGCAAAGGCCATCAAGGAGAAAACGCAGACAGGACAGAAATACAGACAACTGTGAGTCGTCAGATACAAACATTCTCTGTGTGTGCTCACAAACATTCATGAGAGTGCAGAAAAAAACAGACACACAACTGTAACAAAGCAAGTATTGATACTATAAGCACTTTCCCTCTTTCTGGCCTTCCCTCACGCACACACACACACACACACACACACACACACTGCTCT
>NW_018127898.1:2584831-2588133 GCF_001952655.1 Monopterus albus | reverse complement strand
TTTTGCAACATATTCTGGGTTGAAAACACTGAGAATTTCCTCTTACTGCTTGCAGCATGAGAACATGTGCAGCCATTTAAATGTCAGAAAAGGCAACATGGCCATTTGTGCAGCTTGTCATCAGCAGAGAAATCTTGAAGTCGGCAGCTGAGTGTGGGAACCATGGAAAAAAAAAAGAAAAACACAGAGCTGTTTCCAGGCACAAAAGTAAAAATATCTACATTTAAACAACACAAGTGAGAAAAAAAACTATGACAATGCAGTGACAACAATGGGTTTCAAATAATGTAACGTAACAGGAATACGTAGCTAAGTAATAAGCAGAATACAAGAAGGCACTGGGAAATATTTTCAAAACTCCTCTGATCATCTTTATAATACTGTATTCCAAAGTATATTACAATAATCTATGAGGACACACAAAATTATACTTGATCTTAATGATCTGTCATAGAGCTGCTTGCAATGGGAATCAAAGTAGAACTGGTGCAACGTTACTAGGACAGAATGGATGCTAAAAATAGTTTGTGCTATCATATAACAGAGTTTCAGCATATACAGAAAATGTTGATAGTGTTCCAAATATGTGATCTACAGCCAGCAAATCTGAATGATAACATACTGAACAACATAAAGTACGCTGGAGTGGCCAGGGTAAGTATTTGAAATGAAGCCAAGGGAAGCATCAAGCCTGCTAAGGGAATCCAAACTTTCCAAGGAAGAAGAGCTGGATGGGTGCATTTACAGTATGTGTGTACTGGGAGGAATTTAATGAGATCCCCTTTTTAAATGTGGAAAGCCAAAAAGCTATTTCTGGTACTGCAGATAATTGTACACAAGTGTTTTAGTGCTACCAACAATTTCACTATAATTAACTCTGAAGAGGATCAATGGTTCTGTCTTATGTGTAGTTGTGTGTCCTCATCCTTGAAAATGAAAGGACGACAGGACACGCTGGGATCTCTGTTCCACAGCGAGCACAGTGTGACACCAGGACAACAGTTAGAGAGCAGGTGATAGGGATGAGGAGCCAATATGGAGCTTTGCAGGATTTCTGACAGTATGGCGTGTGGTTTTGGGCCGGTTTGGACAGACATAAACACACGAGGGGGTGGGGGTGGGGTAGATTAACATAAGTAACAGAAATAGAAAAGAGGATTTGAGTTGATCGCAGTGAAAGTGCTTAATTCCCAGCTGTTTTGATTATAAAAACATGTGGCCACAGCTGGGAATAAAGAGACACTAACAAGTGGTGAGTCACAAACATTTTCGTATTCTTTTCTTAGCATGTCAAACATTATTCTATTTTTAATAATTGAACTTTTTGTGAGTTCAGGGCACATATATCAACAGGCTTGATTTCATGGTGAGGTAAACCTTAGTACTTTCCAGTTCTTGTCATTCATAGTCATAGTATGAGTGAAGGTAGCTCCAGAAACATGAGAACATTATAGAAAATTGTGTGTATGTGTCCTTTTTTGTGTTTTTCAGTAAAAAAAAAAAAAAGAAAGCAAAGTTTATCCCTTGCACAATGCACACATATGCACCCGGTGGTGGATTATTAATAGCAAATCGAAAACTTTGTTTCCATAGTGACTGTTTGAGTCCATTATGGAAAGTGTCTCCTGTTGTTACCAAGACAACAATCCAGCAATGGCAAATGAATGTGGCCCACAGCTGAGTGATGCGGTGAGCTGGAGATCTCTCCATAAACAAGCTCAGCACCAAAACGCAGGCAGGTGGAGAACTGGAGGGAAGACAAGGAGATGGGTTGAAGCGACAGGAAAGCATTTTTATGTGTGCACCCATCAGTTGTGCTTCCACGCATATATAACGTCGATTTGATGTGCTGTTCCCGTATTTAACTGGATTCCACTTCTCTCTATAGGGTGGTATAAATCAATCAATCTACAAATACGGAAATTGCTTCACAAGCTACATTAGGCTGCTTACAGTTCAGCATGATCCCTACTCTAAATTCCAGCCCTTTCCAGGTTCTTTTAACTGAGGACCACTGTTACTCTTTCACATGCAAGTTGTCTGTGTGGTATAGCGTATGCTGCCATAAATTTTTGTTTATTTCCTAGAAATGTTCAATGGTTATCCATTTTTTGATAAATGTTTGGGTGGGATTTTGGCTTTATTAATTTATTATTTATTAATAGTAGAGATACAGACAGGAAAAATGGGAAGCTGCTATTGAGCTGCTATGAGTGACTTTGGAAACAATGTTTAGAACTGTGATAAAGCCACTGCAGATTTTAAGTCCTTTTCATTAGGTTGCTCACAAAGTTTTTTCTACCTTGTGTATCAGTAAGAAAGGTATCGAGGAGAGGTGTCATAAACTCACAAAACCAGCTTAGGCTTCACTGTGTTCACACAGCTAAATCCTGGACTAACAAGGATGCAGGTAAGACACCTTGGATAAACATCCTGCCTTGTGACACTCAGCATCCATGATTAAGTAATGTAAAACAAAGAGTAGTAGGATATTAAATGGCTGTGCAGTCTTGGAGCAATGTGATCTTTGGGAACAGACTTGGGTCCAAACTGCTTCTGCCAAATGGAAAATGTTTCACGGTAGGATGGATAGCTGGAGCATTTAGACAGGAGGACCAAGTCAACCTCAGGGGGACACAAATGGTGCTGTCTTGGTGATGGAGTACACTGTATTGTTGCCGGTGCCAAATTACATTTGGACTTAGACAAGTGTATTGTGTAGATACCAGAATGCATAAATATAGCAGGGACTGCCATATAAGTCAGGCTTGGGAGATACAGGAAAAGAGTTAAGGTTCTACATATGACCAGCAGCCGACCTGCAATCATGCACTCCAAAATTCTACCATGACCATACTGAGACAAAGGAATAAGACACACACACACTTGAGGGGATATGCACAATGTCCGCAAACATACAGTAAGAGGGTTAAGAGACATTCCAAGGAACCAAGAAACGCAGAACAGCAAATAAGGACACAGTACAAAGACAGCCAACAGAAGAACACAGGGCAAAATACCTTGACAGCATTCTGGTATAATGCCCTTCTCGGAATATACTGCTGATATGGGATTAAACCTGTCAATGCCTCATAATGAGGTAATCTTATATTGACAGTGGCATTCTTTTATCATTTTAAGACCAACTTAGAATATTTAAATAAGGCTGTAAACCTTTGATTTAAATTACTTGACTACACATGAACTCACGCCTGTCCAAGTAAAGAATCACAAACAAATTATTCATATGTGTTCCCTACTATAGAAAAAAGAGAATTTGCACAACTAAGGAGGAGCATCTT
>NW_018127898.1:2563703-2584804 GCF_001952655.1 Monopterus albus | reverse complement strand
TGAATGCATATTACATTCCTATGCAACTGGATGACAGAGGTGTACTACCACAGCCATAAAAAAAAAAAATCTCACCTTCAAAATGAAAAAATAAAACACATGGTTCAAAAAGCAGCCATTCCCCATTATTGAATGTCTCACACTCACACTTGGAACTAATGTCAAAAGAAATAACACAAAGGTGTTGGAAATGAGGGAAAGTGAAAATGTGATACCTGATTTCTAAAGCACTAGGTCTTGCTTTCAAGTTAACAGCAGTATCACTCAGATAATCAGAATCAGAATCAGCTTTAATCCCCAAGTATGTTGAGCATACAAGGAATTTGTCTCCAGCACAGAGGCTCTCAGTGTGTTTTAGACAACAGACAATAGAATTGTGCAATCAAAGGCAGGGGAAGTGTGGGAGAAGGAGGAGAGGCAGTATTCATAAAAAATATGTACATATATACACATTTCAAGCTATCAGGCTGGAAATTTACAATTACTATTTACAAGTACTATTTACAATTACTGCGGTGGTTGCCGAGTCCTGTTGCTTCAGTCATAGTTAACTTTAAGTGTTGATCAGAATGATGAAGTGGGAGGAAGAGACTGTCCTTGTGTCTGGTTGTTTTGGCGTACAGTGACCTGTAACGCCGTCCAGAGGGGAGGAGTTCAAACCGGTTGTGTGAGGGGTCTGCAGAAATCTTCTCTGCCCTCCTTTTGACCCGTGAGGTGTACAGGTCCTCCACTGAGGGCAGGCTGGCAACGATGACTCTTTCCTTACTGCCCGCTGGAGTCTGTTCCTGTCCTGTTTGGTTGCTGAAACAAACCAGACAGTGATGGATGAGCAGAGAACAGATGATTCCTCTGTAGAACTGTATCAGCAGCTCCTGGGGCAGGCTGAACTTCCTGAGCTGGCACCGGAAGTACATCTTCTGCTGTGCCGTCTTAGTGGCGGTGCTGATGATGGCGCTGAGGAGGGGGGGGGGGGGGGGGCTCTTCCTGAAGTCCACTGTCATCTTCATAGTTTTGAACAAGTTCAGCTTCATGTTCGCCACAGGACCAGCTGTTCAACTTCCTGTCTGTAGGCTGACTCGTCACCGTCTCGGATGAGACCAATGACCACTGTGTTGTCTGAGAACTTCAGGAGTTTAACAGAGGGGTCCTCCGAGGTGCAGTCATTGGTGAAGAGGGAGAACAGCAGCAGTGCTGATTGTCCTGTGCTGGATGTGAGTTTCCCCAGCCTCACCTGTTGCCTCCTGTCTGTCAGAAAGCTGGAGATCCACTGACGGGTGTGAGCAGGCAGCTAAGTAAAACTTGTTTCACAGTGATGCAGTTCTTTTGGTCAGTAGTTTTAAAAATTATACCAGGAAGCAATACGGAAAGAAGGCAAGGCGGCGGAGGCAGTTTGATGCTCTGGGCAATGTTCTGCTGGGAAACCTTGGGTCTTGGCATTCATGTGGATGTTACTTAATGTTTAATATTGTGGCTGATCAGTGGAAATTTAATGGTGCTACTTCACTGTGACCTGCGTTGCCTTTAGAGGCATTTCTAATGGTTCTTGCACAATCACTTACATGCTGCAGGCAGAATTTCAGCCTCTCACTGTAATGCTTTATGACTGGTGTGTTGACACTGTGTCAACATGGTAAATCAACACAGATCTGATGACACAGTGTCCACAAAACATTACAAGCTTCAAAAAGACATACAGAAACTGAAATTTGATTGTAGGTTTAATGTATTAAGTTGCACTGAAATGGATTACACTGACTTCTCCCAAATGATCCTGTTTACGTTATATGAAAATATCCTCTCAGTTACCCAGAGAAAGGATGTTTTCCCAAAGATAAATGTCACAAGATCTGTAATGGACACATCCTGCAGACACCTTCCATCCTCAAAATTCCTCCATGAAGAGAATGTCTTCACTCTTTAAATATTGTGTGTTAATGTAACTAAAGCATAAAAAAAAAAAATTAAAATCTGCCATTTCAGTAAGAGGTGGTCTGAGCATCTGAAAATGTCCCATTCAGCATGAGTCAAGCCGTCGATCTGAAGACACTCACAGGAGCAGTCCAGCATAATTACTGTATACCTCCAATAGTGGCGCATTTACAAAATACACCAAAATCTCCCATGAGGCTGGTTACACAGTAATAAATTCATACACAATCACTCCTTAGCAAATAAGGTCTACCCAGACAATTAGCAGCCATAATTATCTACCCAAGTACTTGCATAATAATTTAAGGCATTCGAGCATTAGGCACAAAACCAAAACAAATGCAAGTCCATCTGAGAGATTACAGGCAACAAATACATATTAAATGCATAATTAAACATGTAAAAACACACACCCTTCATTCAAATTGTGGCAATGTTTTCCAGGGTGTGAAAAAGCCACCATGCAAAACTGAAACACACTTACGTTCCCAGGATCTCTTTGAAGTCATACTTCTCCTTCACATCTGTGGTCTTCTTTTTCCAGTCATGGCACTCGTCACCAAGTGGCATCTTCTTGTTGTTACGGTCAGACACAATACTAGTCAGGATAAAGAAGATAAGGAGGAAATGCTCATTAATACCAATGGTTTAACGGTCCCCAGCTCCCACCTGCAGTAAATAAAGTCCTGCAGTGATAAAGATCATCTTTCACTAAAGCTGACTGTTTTGATTAAATAATAGCCTATAACATGGATCCGTGGATTCCTTCTAGCGTGTGCCACCTCTGCTGACACAGTACATACACACCATGCACTGTAAGGCAAGGCAGTTTGTTTTGTATAGTTTCTTTCAAACACAAAGACAATTCAAAGTAGTTTACATTAACTATGTGTAATAACCACTAATTAGTGGCTGTGTGGCCATTATTATGTTGTTGTATTGTGAATATTTGGCTTTGACAACTTCCTGCAGCAACACTTGCAGGAAGAAGTGCCTGACTTAATGTTGTGCCCAATAAAATGTAATGATGAAAAAAATCATTACAAAGCTTTTCATATAATAACAAGGATCCCATTTCTCACTTTCAAGGAAAGCGTCATTCCATACTTGCCCGTTACTATATTACAGTTTGTCAAATATACCACAAATGGCAAACTGACAGCTGTTACACAGGCAACTACATGTGTTGAGCAGCTAAAGAATGTGGTAAAGCCTGCTTCCTCTAACACTACTTTCACATACAAAGAATATCTTATGGCACAAGATGCTGATATGACTCAGGCTGTGTTTTATCTATTACACTTGTCCGAAACATTTGTCAAGGTAAATGCTAGGTCGTTGTTCATATGAGTCCTACAAATGTGCAAATTCATTGTGGTTGTGTTTTAACATTCAAAGTGATTGCTGCAATTTTGTGGTTACTTTGGGCATGGAAGGCAGTGCAAAGGATCCAGTCCAGAGCTCTTAAGTTAAAAGAGTTGCAAAACTGAGGGGTCAAAAACAGCAGCGGGTCATGTGACTCACGTAGCTTTAAGTAGCTGCAAACTGTCGTTTGTGCTGCTTTTAACAACCTGTATAGCCTTGTAAACAAATTCTGCCTTCTGTTGTTGTAGATAGTTCAGCTAAATTATCTAGTTAGCTAGGTAATTATTAAAGTGACCCAATATTTGATAGACAGTCCAAAAGGTTATAAAATGTTTTGACACATCACTAACTTAAAATGTAACAAGTATAATTATTGCTATTGATTTCAACTTCTTACTTTGGAAGATACCAGCCAACTAAATGCAACTCTATGGAGCTGCTCCTAATGTTAGGAATTATTCAGCATTCTAATGATCTGCCATTACTGTAAAAAAACAGTCCATATAAAGTCAGTGGAGATGTCGTCACTTAATCCACTCTACTCTAGTCTCAAGTCCAATATCTAGTAGGTTAATAAGTAACAGTCAATTCCACTTGACTGCTGCTGTAGAAATATGAGTTCAGATATACAGTACTCAGTGTCAGAACTGCATAAATCACTGGTTGTGACCAGGGATTTGGATCCAGATCACATAACTCATAGTAACAAATTCCTAAAAACAGCAGACAAGGTTTTTCTCCTGAGTTTACTTTGGTATTGTTGACTCAAACTTTAAGATGAGCCACAATTAAAAAAACAAACAAAATGCAGTCGCATATCTGCATATGAAATGTCAGTCAAGGTGATATAAATTAGCTTTGCAATCAAATATTATGCTAAAGTATAATGTATACACTGTTAAAAAATGACACAATGTTAATTCTTTGGTTGGTTCCCATTCTCACTTTGTCTCACGACCTATGGGAAGGTGGAGTTTTCGCCTGTGTTTGTTTAAGGGCATAACTCAAAATGTAATGAATGGGCATTTTGGACAGGTAGCGTATGGTCTAGAGAACAATCCATTATATTTTGGCGCTGATCTGGATCATCATTCAGACCCAGAAATATTTTTAATGGCTTCTTCACCACTGTGCGATAGGGCCAATTTCAATATTTTTGCTTTTAATTCCACACATAATGCCTAGAATGCTTGGACAAAACAAGTAATGACCAGTTTGTTCATATTCCTCAGATAAAGTTCACATTCAGATGTTTGTCCTCACTATACTCTAAAGAGTGGGAGTGATCGCAGAGGACATTACTGTCACAGTCATCTTCATCTAAACCCAGAAAGTGCCTACAACTCACGACCTCAAAGACTAAAATAGCCTTGCTCATATCAGCATGCCTCGCTCCTCCTCTGTTCCTGCTGCCTGCCTGGCAACTTCACAGTCTGCCAATATAACATGATGTAACATATTGTTTTGGATTGAACAAGTGCTGCTTTGTTAAAGACAACATAATAGCACCATTAATCATTTTCCAGTCAGTTCAAAGTCATTTAAATGTTCAACTGAGTGTATGAGTGTCATTAAGTGATAAACAGGGGTCAGCTTAACACTGCAGCCATCTGAGAATAAATGCTAAATGGTCATGGCTTCTTCTTGATGCACTGAGGAACAGTCATAGATTGATGCACAAATATACACAATACTATAGATGCATAGAATGTCACACGTCTTATGCTTCCGCACATGCAAACACACACGGTGGTCCTCTTGCTGCCTTTCTTAATGTCAGAAGTTGACTTCATGAGGAGCTGCTCTGCTATCTGAATCTAAATTGCTTTAGTGTTCAGTGGTAGGTGGCTGCGAAGGTGGAAATCATTCTGGTCATTTCAGTGGCTGGCTGCAGTATTTTATGCTTAGTTTGGCACAAAAGCATCCAGTATGTGGTTATTGGATATGGATTAGAAGAAAATATCACACACACGAAGCAGAAAGATGATATAACCTGGTCAGAATTACACTCCAATACTGTTCATTAGGTGCACATTGTTTCCACTAGTGCATTCTGAATTCCATTTAAAGCATAAAGTAAAAGGAAGTATTTATAAATTAAAAGTGAAAAACACAGCACAGTACTGTGCTTAAAGAAAACAGGAAATAAAAAGAGGAAGTCCAGTGACATGTGAAAAGCCTTGCCTGCAAAACTGCTGTATCAATGCCTAGGCTCCTGGAGTCTAATAATTAATTAAGGACAAATAAAAAATCTATAGTAGAGTCTAACTTTATTCTGAAAGGAATACAGGAGAATTTCAGTGTAAACAATTATATTATATTATCCATCTATCAATTTATACCACTTAGACTGTAGAGGGATGGAGTGAGAGGCAGGGTACACCCTCAACAGGTTGCCAGTCTATCACAGTTGTATATTAAGAATAATATTTTCATATTGATTAAACATAATACTTTCTTCCTCCTGGTCAGAAGAAGCCCAGTTGTCTAGGCTCTGGTAAACTGTGATGGATATACTGTAGGCCTCTGTCAGTATTTCTGACATTTTGTAAAGAAAATGATTTGATACACTCAAAAGATAAGCAATATAGAAAAATCAAAAATAAATTTAAAAAATAGTTGCAGCCCTCAACTTATCTCCACTATTTGAGCAGCATTATTTTGGCAGGACATCACATTTGTTGTGGTGAAAAATAACAACATTTAGGCTAAAAATAACTGCAACAGCACAAGACTGTTCTGAGGAAACTGAAGACACAGAAACAGTGAAAACACCTCTCTGCTTTTTTGTAGCACCTCGCTTTCCTCATATGGAAATTCATGGAGATTCATGTTAATTCATGCACTGAGAATGGGTGGTGCTGAACATCAAAGTCATTTAAACATCAAAGTCATCTAAAATCTATAAATGCATCAGTGGTCTCTTGTCACTGGCTGTGTTCATTTTAGAACTCTATGGGTAGCTGCTGCAGGAAATACCAGCATGCACCTACGGTAAATCCCCCCTCATCAACACTTGGATTTTCCTTCAGTGGCACAAAAAATAGGACCTGGTTTCTATTAGGCAACTTCATATCACATTTCAAGCAACACATTTCTAGCCACTGCAGCTTTAAGGACATTGTCAAAGTTGAGGAACAGGGTCTGTTCAAGCAGACTAATGCTATAAATAGCAGTATAAAGTTCCTGTTTGGGACACCCAGGGGCAGACAGGGGCAAGTTTTAAAAAATGTGGGAGAGTAGAGAAAAGACACATGCGTGAGCATGTAAAAGGCCAAAAGCAGCCACTTCATGTCCACTGACGACATGATGTTTTGGCCAGAGCTGCTCAACATTCAAGCAGCAACAGGACTGAGGGGGCTTGAGACTGGGAGATGCACAATACCATAACCACATTCCCTCAACACTACATAACATGCAGCATTCACCCTTGTTTAAGACATACATAGAGAGAGTCGCTGTACTCACTGGTTTCCCATTTCCTGTGATGTGCAGTGAACAGAAGAAACACACACATACACACGACCACAGTTAAACGTGACAAAATGAATGCTGCTGCTGCATTTGGGTGTGAAATTCAATGGCATTAGCACTTTTGGCAACACATGCACACACACATGTACACACAGAGAATCAAACACACAAACAGTGCAGCTGATGTTAAAACCAGATGTCTAAAGGTTAAATTAAAAATTGTCTAAACTGAGCTCTCGAACACATCCAGGACAAATCCACTTGTAGCTTGTGGCTCTACAACAGTGCTTACAATAAGTTAACATGTTTACAAGTTGGTTCTCTTCTCTGCTATTACATATATCAGTAGGGATGTAAGAAAATATCAATACACTTGAGTATCGCGATATTATATTTTGTGATACTGTATCAATTCTCAAAAACACAGTATCGATTTTTAATTAACAGTTCACATGCCAAGTAGTGCTATGCTGTTGGATGTTACGGGGACTGTGACAAATGCACATCCCTGTTCTAATTGCATAAAAAAGTTAACGTTTTACAGGAGTTTTTATGCATATGGTGTTGTGTTGCTTGTTTTATGACAGTTTTTCTAAAATTTAATTTTAAACAAATTGCAATATATCGCCTTGTTTACAGTATTGCAATATATCAAATTGTAACTCCTGTATCATGATATTATCGTATCACCAGATTCTTGCCAATACAAAGCCCTATATCTCAGCAGACAATTGATGGTACAGCTCCCAACTCGGGGGAACTCTGCTAACAAGTTATGAATAAAGACTTCACATCAAGGGGCTGCACTGCTGTTTAAGCAGATTCACTTCACTGAAACCAAAAAGCTTTTTGAATGATTTTCCTACTTCTTCTCTGGGCTCTTGTTAGGTCAGGTACAAAACTACAGCTCTGATCTTTTAATGCTTTCAAAGCTGTAGAGAGCCAGACCCTCCTGATCAACCTGAAATCTGGCCTGAAGACAAAAGCAGAGTCATCTTTTTCACATCCAGCTGCCTGTGTTTTGGATCACATTTCACATTTCTTTGTTCTAAATCTCATTTGTCATCGCACTGATGTCTCTGAAAATCTGGAATTTCTCAGGAATTTGTAAAATAAAAAGGCAGAGATATGCATGCCAAGCAGAATGAAATGCAAAACCTGCTTCCATTCACATCTTCAGTACAACAAACAGAAATGATTCATCAGGTCAAGCAGATGAGCTGACAGAGATTCCAGGTCTCTGCAGTGGTGGGCGAGTGCTTTTTCCACGAGCCGAGTGCAGCGTGTTTAAAAGCATGAATACAGAGAGAGAGCAGTGCAGGGGCAGTTTGTGATTCACTGTTTATTAACATGTTTCATCTATCAACATCAACTATTACAGGACTTCGAAAACTATCTGGTTAATCTGCACCATTGTTCCTGCTTGCCATGTTGGTGCCTATATGAAACTGCATGGCCCCGTCAGTCAATCTCATGCACCCACCGGCTGACATGGCCAGCACAGAGAAGTTTACTACTAACAGCAGTCTGCTGCAATCAATGACACTCAACAAATCTGCTCTCAAAGTGAGCTTATTAACTGATAAACAGACTTCTCTTAACAAGATCCCGGGAGGGGGTTTGTCGTACAGGGAGTTGAAAGAGACAGAGATACAGAAATATGGAGGGGGGGAATTAGATTTGAGGAAAAGGGTAAAAACTAAAAGGACTTATAGATAAACATTCAAATGTTACACGTCATCTCATGTTTATATTTGTCGCACACCATTTCTGCTTTAAAAATTAATAACAACACTGCTAGAGACCTCTGAAGACAGCCGAGTTATCTAAAAATGGTCAAACATGATTTAACCAAAATTAACTCAGAGAGCAGTCTGGTTTTACTGGTTTGTATGAAGAAGTTGTTACTTCAGCCCACAGGTGAAAAGTAACTAAGTACATTTACTCAAAGACTGTACTTAAGTACAATTTTGAGGTATCTGTACTTTAATTGGGTATTACCTTGACTTCACTACATTTCACAGGAAAATACTGTACTTTGTACTAACTACACGTATTTGATAACTTTTAGTTACCATTTTCTTTTCAGAAAGAGGTTAATAAAATAAAATACAGTATAATCACAAGATGCATTGCTCCTTGGTGTAATATTCACAAGCTTCCCAGCAGTAATTCACATTATAAGCATAAAAGGTAGGTAAATTTGCTCCACCTTTACCAGCTACAATTAAATGTGATGCACATAATACATCAAAAAATTACAACTGAATACGAAAACGTACATCAATGTAAACTTTTACTTTTGGTACCTTAAGTATATTTTCAAACACACGAATTTTACTTGTAACAGAGTATTTTACACTGTGGTATTGCTACCTTATTGCTACCTTTACTTAAGTAAACAACCTGAGGACTTCTTACACCACTGATTCAGCCCCTAGCATATGTCCTCTTCGAAACTGTAGCTTCATCCGCCTAATCTGACTGACGGCTGCTAACTCGGCAGCTTCCCCTATAGTGATGTTGAAACGAGTTATAGTATAAAAGTCATCAAAAACGTTTCTCTAGCTAAACGAGAAGTCCTCAAAGAAGTCCTTAAATGCAAAGTGCCCGCTGGCGTTACTCACTGATAAATGTTAACTGAAAAAGAGCTGTCAAAACCCTGGCACGAAACACCATGCTCCAGTATGTAGGCTACTATCTGTCTCTTTGCGGAAGAGTCGCGGTTAATGTTTGAGTCATGACAGCGTAGCAGCAGTCGTTACTACCTGGAATGTGACAGTCAGTATAAGGTCCACCAGCCACGTCCAGTGTCCGTCTGCCTCTCCCGCTCGGAGCGCTCTCACGCTGAATCCGTACTCGGTAGCCTCGCCAGCACCGCTCCTCCTTACGTCACGTTAGGGCACGGAGGCTAACGGACCAATCAGCGGCCGAGCTGTGGCGACCAGGTAAACATTTCTGCTACGCTATTGGTTCCTTCTCTGCACCCGTCACTCCCGTGCTGTACTTATGATAAAAAAGGCTTGGAGGTGTCATTGTACAGCTTTGACAATGGGTGATATAAATGATCTCAATTAAATGCCAAGGCTCTGTTGTTATTTCTACTAGTCTGTTAAACGTGGCAAGAGGCCTATCATTAGCGGCTGTGAAATTAGTCATGATAATCCCATGCAGTAAGGGGAAATTTTAGCAGGTCTACTCATAATGACAATGTAATTGGCTTGCTGCTGTATTCTCTCCCTAACTCTGAACTATATCAATAACTACATCACCATAAACAGAAGATGATTTTAAAAATATATATATCTCATAATTTTATGCACATATACAAACAGAGAAGTTTGTAGTAGTTGCCTTACCAACACCTGCCTGTAACAGTAGTAGACTAACTGGGGTTGGCTACTGGTGATACAGTAGCAAACTTCACAGATCTGTCAAACTTGACTAGATATGGCCCTAGAAGAGTGTTCCTTCTCCAAGCTTGGTCCCACATAAGAAGTTTAGTGTTGTCATTGTTACATTTATGCAACTGAATTGTAATTCCATTGAAATTTCATATACGCCTGATATTATTGTATTTGCATGTCAAAATTACATGTTTTGCATATGCTTTTTGTTGTGTGTAGGCTATATATGGACCACAGTATTATGTGCGGTTGTGGAAAGTAACTGAGTGCATTTATTCAAGTTACTGTACTTAAGTACAATTTTGAGGTATTTGTACTTTACTTGAGTATTTCCATTTTCTAATACTCCAACTTCACTACATTTCAGAGAAAGACATTACACTTTGTACTCTCTACATTCTTTTGATACATTTAATACTAGTTACATTTTAAGATGAGATGAATAAAACAGAATCAGAATCAGTTTTACTGGCCAGGTGTGATGGACACACGAGGAATTTGACTCAAACACAATACAATATAATCATAAGATTTTATTGATCCTCCGTGGAAAGTTCATGAGCTTACAGTATGTAAAGTACTTCAAATTGTATATAAGTAGATAACATTAGCTCCACCTTTACCAGCTGTATCTTAAATATGATGTACACAATAACACATCGGCAATTATAATCTAATAGTATGATGTACATGAATGTGAGCTGTATCATTCTACATAATCAGTACTTTTACTTTTGGTACTTTATGTATATTTTGATGCTAATAATTTTGTACTTTCACTTAAGTAACATTTTGAATGCATAACCTTTACTTGTAACAGGGTAGTTTACACTGTGGTACTGATACTTTTACAGACATAAACAATCTGAGTACTTCTACCGCCACTGGTTATGTTACTTTTTTTATTAAAGGATCACACCAAACTTATACATTTCCCTTATTCATTTGCAAAGTTGCTTTAAAATAAGCCTTGAATAAAGCCCACACAATTTATTTCTCCCTGTCTATTATCTGTAGGCCTAACTGATTACGATAAATATATGTGGTGTCAGTTTGCAGTGGTTTAGTGCCCCATCTAGTGGATTACATGGCCCAACAAATTCATGTCAATACACGATTTGCATGAAAATGAAATTAGTAGTTTTAGGTAGGCTAATACGCATCAGTTCAGGTGAACTTTTTTCTTTGCAGACTATTGGTCAGGCCTGATACAAGGAGACCTATACTGGTAAAATACAGTTAAACTGGTAGTTTGCTCTCCACTGGCACTAAGTGGCCTATCCTACCTCATTTTATGGGACCAAAATAGTAAAATATTTTGCTGTGCTTTTATAGCATGTTATTTTATTAAAGGGAGGGTGAATTGCCCTAAGGCATTTTTTTGCCTTTCAGACTTCTGGAATATATTGCCATATGAAGCCAGCACATTAAATCCACACACAATATGTACCATTATAAAAATCCCCAAAATGTGTCCTAATCAGACCAAAAAAGCAAAATGCAGATATCACACTCATAAATGAATTGGTAGACATCTTAGCTGGCTAGTGCCAAGTCATCTCAGACAATTTACATTTCCCAATGTGGGACATGACAAAGTCTATGTTAAAATCTTAATAAAGCAAACAATAGAGTATAATAGTTTTAATGCATTTTTTACAAAGACATTAAATAGCCTATAATCATCATATTTGTCATGCAAAATTAAATGTGAATCGCAAAGGTGAAATGTTAAAAAAGTAAAATGTTAAGTAATTAAAATGTTTTACTAGTCACTAAACACCTACAACTGTAACAGGCATGTTAGAAGGCAACATATCAAATCTTGAGGCAACATATTAAATCCAAACCTGCATAAAATAGTTGTCTACAACACACTGAATTATAGATATTGATTGAATAACCTGTAATGCATAGGTGTAAAAACAACAACCCGAAGAAATCGGCTCATTACTTGTCTGGAAGCAAGCAGTCATTCTATGTCAAGGAACCACAGCTGCCCTCATTTGCCACTGTGATCTGATTGGAATAATCTGTAATAGGCTTTGCAAAACATTAAGTGAAAAGACTTTATTATATTGCTATAAATATTTGACTATCAGGTTTTTCTTTCATTCATTGCTACATTCTCCCTGACTTTAAAAAGAGTCCTCCCTTCATGCACACATTAAAAACAACCACAGAATAAAAACCTCACACCATTTTAACAGAGATGCAGCCACCCATAGTTATAATTTGCCCTTGACCTTAAACAACTAAAATAATGCATTAGATGACTAAAACCCTGGAAATAACCATTGTTATTGCACAATTCATGGATTTTTCCCTGACGGAAGCACAGTTAGAACTGTCCCACATTAGGCAAATCGTACTGTCCCACTTTACAAACAAAGGTTCCTAAAGCAGGACAATGAAAAACTTGACTGAACTAACAAATAGAGTATATTTCCATCATATTATATTTTTTGATGAAAACATAGCATAAACACATCCTGATAAAAACTAGCAGGATTGTTTTATTTATAAGAAGTGTATACCCTTATCATCAAGTTTGTCTAAATGTTATGTCACTGATATTTGAATGGTCTTAACAGGGGGTGCTTCCTTTTTGAAGAGTACTTCATCCTTATCTATAATGGGACATTTGAAAAGTTATATGATTAGATAACATGACATTCCAGCTTGTGCTAACTGATGGTTTCACTGACTTTCATTTGTTTGAGGACAACCTACAGGCACTGGAGCTTAGGTGTCCCACATTAGGCAGTGTCCCACATTAGGGCAATTCACCCAATATAGACCATGTCTATCTGGGGTATTCAGCACGATGTTTATAGTGACCCCTTCCTCTTTTTTTTTAATGCTCATTAAGAGAAGCCTGGCTTGTGGCATTACTTAGCCTACATGTCATAAGAGAAAGAGCACAGGTGTAACTAATATATTATATTAACAAATGGCACGTCTCATTTTATTGCAGCAGTTCCCATTCCTGGTAATTGTGTATGCTGGTAAATGAAATAAAGCATCATTAAAATAATTAATTTCACCTACATTACGATTACAGCCAGGCATCTTACTTTCCCCCAGTTTACAGTAACTTTGAATCATACAAGTCCAGATATGGAAACACACTCCAAATGGTGTCTTCTAGGGTATCTCAAAAAACTGATTTTTTAAAAACATTTGTAAATAATGTCCCAAGTAAAAGCAAAGAAGTTACAGAGAATTACCCTGCATTTAGAAAATAATAATAGACCTTAATGAAAAAAATGAAGGGGGGGAGGGTGGATAATCTATTTTATTAGTTGAAAACCGTTCATGCAAATCTAATCAGACGGCTGATTGTTATTTACAGAAGAAAACTAACTCCATAGTCTCTCTAAGCAGCTGCTGAAAAACGTTTCTGTGGTAAATTTGCGGCGGTGACTGGATGCAGACGTTTGGTGGCGCTGTCCTGTAGCGGCAGCTGTTTTTGTCAGTTGCCTAGTGACAAACAACTATCGACTGAGTGGTGCTGATTTCCTTCGTTTTTCAATCTCGTCGCTGGCACTCTGCTAGCTCTAAGTTTTCCTGACAGATTCCACATGTTTTTCTCGTCTTTAGAGCTGGGGTTAGGGATGATACAATACTGTACATCTCAGTGGGGGTGTCGTGTAACCTTTCAGCATCTTAGGTCATGTTATAAAGAGTTTTGAACAATGATGAATAATTATATTTTCATCAGGGTCGTGGGGAAAGGGAGCTATGGGGAGGTGAACTTAGTGAAACACAGAATAGACCGAAAACAGGTGAGAACGTGACGCATGTAGCGTTATTAAATCTAGTACAGTTCACGGGAATTAAAATAAGCAACATTTAGTGTTATCTGTTTTAGTCGCTTGAGATTTCATAATTCCCAGGCTTGACGCTACAAAACTCACTTCAGCTAACGTTAGCATAAAGTTAGCTAGAGACGGCTAACACCTCACAGAATTGTTTACGCACTTGGACATTATGTTTGAGATTTATTCAGTGCTGGAAAGACATAACGTAACGTAAGTATTATGCTAACAAAGAACATATGTGTTGTTAATTACAACACAAAGTAAGTGAGATGTGTGAGTCCCTGGTCTTTACCGGCCATTAACATTTTAAATAAAATAATGTAATTATGTAAATGTAATTATAAAGTTAAGTTTATTGCCGTCTGGTTTGGAATGTTTGTCCATCCTATACTTTGTTTGTTTCCTTGCATTTTAGCTTCTGAATTTTTTTACACATGTAGAATGACAAAGATGTGTTTAAGTTCCATTTCCATTTGACTTTTATTTCAGTATGTTATTAAGAAGCTTAATTTAACCACCTCTTCCAAGCGGGAGCGGCGAGCAGCAGAGCAGGAGGCACAGCTTCTGTCTGAGCTGCGGCATCCTAACATTGTGACATACAAAGAGTCTTGGGAAGGAGGGGACTGCCAGCTCTACATTGTGATGGGTTTCTGTGAAGGAGGTGACCTCTATCACAGACTTAAACAGCAAAAGGGGGAACTCTTACCTGAGAGGCAGGTGGTGGAGTGGTTTGTCCAGATAGCCATGGCACTCCAGGTACAGTATACTGTGCTGTTGAAAGTGATGGTCATGTGAAGTCAAACATTTTTTTATTTACATGAGTACAGCATGCTTAAAATCACTGTTTTGCTTTTGCTTTTCAGTACCTGCATGAGAGGAACATTCTTCACAGAGACCTTAAAACACAGAACATCTTCCTAACAAAAACAAACATCATCAAAGTTGGGGACCTTGGCATTGCACGAGTATTGGAGAACCAGAATGATATGGCCAGCACACTCATAGGGACCCCTTACTACATGAGTCCAGAGCTGTTCTCTAATAAACCCTATAACCACAAGGTATTTGGGCTATATTTTCTTACTATGCACAGTTCATAAGTGGATAGTAAGTGGTAACTGATTTACAATTCAATGCAATTTTCCCCTCTAGTCAGATGTATGGGCCTTGGGTTGTTGTGTGTATGAGATGTCCACACTGAAACATGCCTTCAATGCCAAGGACATGAACTCACTGGTGTATCGCATTGTAGAAGGAAAGGTGGGTTTAATCTTTTCATACATGTATTTTGTTAGATATGCAGTTCAGGTCAAGTATGATGCTGCTACATAGTGTCTGTTATTTTCAGTAAACTGTTTGTGTTGAGAGGCAACTGAAATCACACTTTTTGTATGCATCTGTATGTTTATTTATTAATTAACTTAGTCTTCTGAGTCTGAAATTAGTTGGTCATGTCGTCAGCATCAGAGGAGTTAAGGGTCATTGTTGGAACTCCAAGCGCAGGTTGTGCTTGGTGAATTCAGCCGTCTTGATCAGGATTTCAATCCTTGATTCTTGTCCTGTCAAGACATGTTGTTTTTATGAACCTTCATTATTTAGACGTGCTATTTATGGCAACCAAGAGTCACAGTCCCTCACAAACATTTTCTGGTTTTCTTCCCAGCTGCCACAGATGCCCAGTAGATATGATCCCCAGCTGGGAGATTTGATCAGGAGCATGCTGTGTAAGAGACCTGAAGACAGGCCTGATGTCAAACTTATCCTCCGGCAGTCTTACATCAAAAGACAAATTGCCATGTTCCTTGAGGCCACCAAGGAGTGGGTTTCACTGACAGCTAACCTCCTTCCACTGTCTTATTTATCACCTTGTTTGTTTGTTCGTGCTGCTAGTTTTAGGAAAACATTTTGATCAATTCTTAGATGGTTGTGTTTGCTGTGCTTCTTTCTACACCAGAAAAACTGCCAAGTCAAGAAGTAAAGCTGTGACTGGCAGTGGTGATTGTATGGTCAGCAGTGTGGTGTCCCCTCAGCCAAAACCTGAGAGGCTGCCTCCAAGTCCCCAGCCTAAAACCTTTGTCAAAGGGAAACGGGTGAGTAACTGACAGATAGCAAGGCCGGTTTCCCACAGAAAACTCAGAAATTTTAAGTTTGTGTTTGGTAAATGTTTGAGATAACTCTTATCTTAAACATTACTAAAATTAATGCCAATAGGCTGCTACTTTGCTTAGCAAATAGTATGCCAAATGGTATTAATCAATGTGATTAGGATGTTTAATTAATCAACATTTCTTTTTTGCTTTTGAAATAACACAATTCTTATTTTGTCGCAGTAAGTGGATAAAGTATTTTTACCCCGATACGACTTTTGTGTAAATACTTTTCAGAGTCTTATTTTGACACAGAATCACTAGATGTTTGCTAAAATACATGACATTGCATCCAGGATTTACAAATTGCATGGCCAATTTATAGTAAGTTCCATTAATGTGTGTTTATTCTCAATTTGTGTGTGTAAATTTCCCAGTCATTAGAGTTGTAAAATGTCAACATGGGTTGCTCTGATTACTCTATCACTGAAGCTGTTTACTCAAGCTTCTTCAGATATTATATCAAGCAGTGATTTATCTGTGATTATTATAGTTTTTGTTTTATGTCTTCATCTTCAGAAAGAGGAAAAATCACAACAGCATAGAGTTCAAAATGGCATCAGCGACTGCGCTTCAGTACAAACACCTCCATCACCCAAAGCCTCTTCACCTGATCCTCTTAAAGGCAGCCTTTCATCTCTGGCAAGCATCAGCAATATCAATATTGATGTCCAACTTCAGGAGGATGAGGACCTGTTGAAGAGACAGGTGCGGAGGCCCCAGTCAGTTGTGTCACATCAGTGGGCAGATGATGAACATGTTACTCACAGTGTGTACAAAAGCAACAAGGGAAGAGGGAAACCAGTTCTTTCTCCTCCTCCTTCCCCTGTTAAGACTCCTCTGGAGACTGTGTCAGGAGTTGACAGTACAAGAGGAAGCAAGAGACGGGCATCCAATGGACTGGTAGACTTTCAGCCACAAGCCACACCAAACTCTGGCGATACATTTTCTGTCTTTGGGGAGAAACATATGTCAGATGTGGATGATAAGGATGATACCATGGAGTTACTTAAAGAAGCTGAAATGCAGAACCCGAAGCCAGAAGTGTTAAAAGGGGCAGCTTTTTCTCTGCCTGAGAGGAGATCTGCACACAGATCTAGTGCTGAACATATCGGAGGGATTGTGGAAGTGAAAATGAACAAAATTTGTGACACTATTACCCTTCTCAAGGGAGCTGCAGCACAACACCTACATACCTCAGACATCCAAGTAAGTACTGATAATAAAGCAATACTTCTATTGTTTTCTCATTAAGTAGTCTTGTTTATTTTTATGTGAGTTAATTCATGTTTCTGTAGGACAACTTAGAATCTACTGAAAAGCTGTTAGAGCCATTTCCTTCACTGCTGGTGAGAATTATAATTCACACACTCATTCTGTGAACTCCTCCCACAATAGAACTCATAGCTTGACAGTGTAACACTGCCAATGCCTAATTGCACAAAGTGAATAGCATGTTTCTAGAATTTTGTGAAGATTTTTGCCAAAGTGGAAGAAGTGTAATTGTGTGTGTTTAGGAACCTGTTCAGGAGGAATCACCTATACCACTCAGTAAGACGGGTCTGACCAGTCCATGCCAAACTCTCCCGCACTTCTCATCAGAACCTTCTAAATCACAGCAACACAGAGGGAGGGACATAAGACGGACACATGGGGATCCGGACAAGGTAAAGATTGATGTCAAGTTGCTAAAATGCAGGTACTTGTAGGGTTAAAGCAGTTTAATCACTGTGTCATATTATGTAATGCTACCTTTGTTTTTATGATAAGTTAACAAATAGGAAACATGAGAGAAAGATTGTATTTTGCCAGAATTTTAAGTTCTTTCAGGTTGAATGAAGTTAATTTCAATCAATTGTCTTGTATATAATACCGTATATACATATTTTGCCTTTTGTTAGTCAAATGTGGCCCCTAGACCTTTACCTCCACCTCCTATTGAGATCACAGCTGTGGAGGATATGAAGAGGAACAAGAGGTGCACAGAAAGCAAGAAAGCTGGTGTGACTGCAGCTTGCACATCAGTTAATTCCTCTAAGGATGGATTGTTAGCACTGCCACAGGTGAGAGTGCTCATCTACTCACATACAGTACACAGCCACATTTTGTCTGTTTCTGAATAAGATGTTTTGTATCAGCGTTTCTGAAATCTAAACAAGTTATAATGTACTATTTTCCAATCAGTGATTAGAGGAAGAGGATTAGAAGACACCCTAAAGACAATTTCCTCCCAAAGTTTTGCAAAGTTATATTTAAAGTTAAATAGAATCACAATTTTTTGTGCAGTTTTTTCAGCTCTTTGTTAATTGGTTTTGGAAACCTGGTATAGAGTATTCTTCTTGAAGTCAGCATCAAAATGTGGGTCAATTTTACTTTCAGGATCGTCCTCTGTCTGCCAGAGAGAGAAGGAGACTGAGGCAGTCCCAAGAGAGCACCAGTCAGCCAGGTACTTAATGTCTTTTTGTCCAATGTCCAAGCTGAAACCAGAATGTCATAGTAAGACCTATAACAAAACCTGTGAAGCTTAAAATATAGAAAGCTTGAATAAAGAGAGAGACAAAAAAAAAAAAAAAAAAAAAAGCAGTCTGACAAAATACACATACACTTAATTACACTGGGGACTTCACAACATGTATGTTTTAAGTGACTATTGTAGTCATTATTAGTGCTATAAAATTAAAAGGAATAACTGGTATTTTATTTGCTATCCCTGCTGAATTTCATGCTTTTCCCAGGTGTTGGCGCTGTAAGAAGGGCATCATATGATGTTACTTCCTCCAAGGCTGAGCACAAGAGTGTCCCAATTACCAGGTCCATTTCAGACTCTGCCTCTGACACCAGCAATAAGGTATGGATACCCTATCACTTTTTGAATGTTTACAGTAAGCCAAAAAAAGGCTGGATGTGCTTCATGAGGTTACTTAGATGCTACTGTAAAAGCAAAACAAAGGTCTGTGTCACAACTGTGGGAATATGTTTCATTACAGCAGGATAAGTTGCTGGAGCGAAGGTCAGATGAAGATGAATGTAGGTCATCCACGAGCTCCACAGAGCGTTCAGAGGGAGACTGCAGGGAGAGGTGAGAAAAATACAGAGTGCAACTCACCTCATCTTGAATATAGCTACCATACTCCTTTACTATCCATGTTATTGGCACTGGAAAGTCTGTGTTAATGTATTTGCTTTTTATAAGTAAAACAGTGGTATAATCCATGATCCATTGGTCATCTACAGGAAGACTGAATCCAATGACATGCAAGATTTAGTCAACATGATGACCCAGACTTTGAGGATGGATGTTGGAGACAGTGTAAACGATGTGGATAAAGACAGTTTGGGCTCTGATGCACTGCCAGAATTTAAACTAAACAGGAAGTACAGGGACACCCTGGTGCTTCATGGGAAGGCTCGACAGGAAGCAGAGAACTTGTCACTTGGTGAAATACCAATAGGTTAGAGAAGCAAGCAATCAAATGCCATCATCACTCAGTCACTGTGGTACTTTCTTCTGTTTAACCACTCGGTTCTTCCTAAAGGCTCCACATCTGGTCCAGCCAAGATACGGAGAGTCATAGAACAGCTGAGAACAGATGTAATGAAAGGCCTGGGGGTGAAGCTGCTGGGCAGAGTGCTGGAAATCATGGAAGAAGAGGATGACAGCAAACGAGAAGTATGGGTTTCAAGAAGTAAAGCACATCATACCAAATCATATATACTCTATGCAACATATTACTCTTAAAACCTTAAGGAACAGCTGCAATAAATCTGAGCTGGGCCAGTGTGGTGGTTCTTTTTTTCATTTGTGCTCATTGCTTTACAGATGTTTAGGGATATTATGGTTTTCTGAAGTGAAACATTGTGCACCTCTATACAAGGAAGTACAAAAGAGGTCACAAAGATAAACCAAGTTACATACAGAAATTGCTCAGTGATTTTCTTACTTCACTGATTGGGTCAGTGCAGTAGTGGAGTATTTTCTTAATTTTAGTGATAACACAAGGAAAACAGATTGCAAAGCATTTGTTGACAAATAAGGGCCATTGGCACTGTATGTTACTCAAGTTACACCGATTTCTTAGTTCAAAATAAGTAAATGTCAAGATCAACCTTGGTATTTATACAGTAGGTTTACTTGCACAATGTATGCACTATGTCTCAAAGTGCAAAACCAAGTTTGCTTACAAGTTTGTCCTTTCTTTCCTAATCTCACTTGGTATCCTTTTTCTCACTGCAGCTGTACCTTCGTAACCAGATGGGGGATGAGAAGTACCAAGCTTATGCTGTGATGGTGAGGCAGCTGAAATTCTTTGAGGATATTGCCTTCAAGGTTTAGAAAACACAAACATCTACAGTATACAGTATAACGCAGCATTTCCATGACACCACTTGTGAGAACTTGCCCACAACAGGCCTGCATTTTGACAGACCCTGCATAAAAAGAGACTTTGATTTTGAGAAAATGGTTCTCAAGTGAAAACTGTTAATTGTTGTTCCAGAAGATGATTTTGTTTGCTGCCAAAAAGAACACAACGGTTATGCAGCATTTTCCTCCTGTTTGCAAGAAAGTCCTTATTTAAGACTGCAAGTTTGGCATGGAATTTCTACCAGTCAACCTCATGCTGGCAATCATTACTTTACATTTTTTGCCTCTTTCAAATACAATTTGAAATGAAAGCTGAAATTTTGAAGATACCTATGCAAAAGATTTGGGTCATGTTTTAACACTATATCTTTGTAGCCAACACTAATAATGTAAACAGAGTTAGAATATTGTGTTACTTATAGTGCATCTTTGAGGATGCTAGATCTTCTGCTTTATTTTATCTATTGTCCCTTCTTATACACAGAATAATGTGATGTAGATATTAACATGTGAATTATTTCTAATAAATCTGAAATTTTTTTTTTTTTTTTACCCAGTTTTCATAATGTTGAACCACAGTAAAACAAGCACT
>NW_018127898.1:2545393-2563681 GCF_001952655.1 Monopterus albus | reverse complement strand
AATGCATCTTTAAAAAAAAATTAAACACCATGTATAAAACATAGCCAATATCAGATAGACACACATTTCATTATTGACTGATACAGTGTAATCAAGTTTTCTAAATGCTTCAAATGTTAACTGTGAGACAAACTTGGAAAAAAAAATTTGATAGAAAAAGATGTATTAGCAGTCAGGCAGGGATAGTTCTGAGTTATTTGTGCTTCTTCTTCTTGAGACTTTCCTGAGGTTTTTGGCTGGACTCCCCACTGGGCTCTGATAGAGCTGGCTGCCAGGACAGAGGATTCCTTCTGTACATAGGCCACGGGGGCAGGGTCAACTAAAGTCAAAGACAAACAGGGAAGGGGGGAACCAAAAAAGAGCCAGTGTTCAAGAATTTCATCCAATTCTCCTAATCTATGGTAACATATGGGGACAGCCAACTGCTGTGACAGAAACATCAATTCATTATCTTAGGTGCACTGTGCATTCATAAACTGCATTAGCCATAAATAAATTAGACAACATAAAGCAAACACTTACCACACACGACAGAGCAAAACCAGCCAAAACTATATACACTGTCCACCCAAACTGTTCAATAATCAGACCATACACGAATCCAATCACCTGGAAAGAAGGTGGAAAGGAAAATGACATCAGTGAACCCGACTACAGATAAAAATAGAATGCCATTCTAGTGGGATGCTCAGAGTTGTTAGTTTGCATGTGTCGCGGTTAGTTACCGCAGAGATGAGTATTATCCCTTGGAAAATCTGTTCAGCCAGTTTCTGGCCCTTATAATCCTGTAACACAATTCGACATCATACGTATCATTAATAAATACAACACCAATGACACCAGAAAGTAGCATGAGTATACGTAATGGTGAGTTAAATAACACCATAGTGTAGTAAAAGGACGAACTTAGTGAAAGTATCTACTCTAATATAACTTAAACACGAGCTGCAACAATAAGCTAACGCTATATTTAACTTCCAGTAAGGTCTAGCTTCCACAGAGATAAACAACTTCTACTGGCATCTTAGATAAATTGTAAAACATTACAGTGAATGAGAAAACTTGGTTGGTTGGTTTTGGCTTCACACTGCGATGTAAAAACACAGCTACATGTCGCAGCTGCTATCACTCTAATCACATCACAGCATCGACCAGCTAGCTAACGTTAGGTATGTTAGCATTAGCTTAATAGAAATGCATGAATGTAACAGACGATTAGCCTCATATTGAATTAGCTAATTCAGTCTTACCATGTGCGTGGGAATTGATTTGAATATAGGTAACATCTTTCACTTGAAATGATCAGACATAAACTGGAAGAATCTGAAGCTATCGGGACCAACACCGAAGCAGGTTGACGTCCTGTTTTAAAAAGATACGTCGTACTGGAAAGGACCCATCCTTGTATTATGGTTGCGGAATGCTTTGGCTGCCTTAATAACCGCCTGCCATTATTTCAAGCTACTTTTAGAGCCTATATTTTATAAAACACTTACTTTATATCATTAACATATATAAATGTGTAATGCGAAGTAATTGGTAATCATTTTTGTACTTTCGAAACAATGCAATTTTTAAACAGGCAAATACATGGGAACCTATTACTACGTGCAATTGTGATCACGTATAAACTTGATGTTGAGTTGGCAGTTTGGCTTTAGTGGCAATTTTGCTGTGCTATTTTTTTTTTTTTTTTTTAAGAATCGACTTCACCTGCGCGGTATAAATTTCAAATTTAAGCATATGAACACAACGTTAAAAGCGACTACGTTTTAGACGATATTATTGTATGTTTATGCGGTTACAGTGCGGTGCAGCAGTATTTCACATTAACCCCAGTCCTCCCTAATCAACAAGGTAATAAATCCTGGGCTCCACTCAGTTCAACTTTAAGATTTTTTAAACCTGTGTTTATTTATTGCTTTTCATCAGACGGGCTGGAAGAACGGATGAGGCCGTTATCATGACACTGAGGAGAGGTGAGGCTGTTCTGATGATGGTTCCTTATATGCATTTCTGAAACATGTATGTAATTGTGTTTAGACAATACAGTACGAGTAGAAAACAGTAGGTAAATAGAAATAGGTTGAGTAATCCTGAAGCAACCGACTCTTCTGATTCTGATTTTGATTCATTTTCTTTCAGTAAACGTGATCATCCTTGTGTTGCTGGCTGTGGCCTTCCTAATCATAATTCAGCGAAATCTCCTCAACTTCAGTGACTTTTTACAGAAGGAAAATCCAGGTATCGTTTTGTTGAGAGTGTTAGCTGTTCTGTACCTATATGTAGGATACACATTTTCCTCATAATCTTTAGTGTACAGACACATTGAGTGCAATTATATTGAAATCATGGAAGTAACATGTGAAAACCTAAATGTGTCTCAATCCAGATGCAGGTGTGATTCTTCCATTTGAGTCTGAGTTGTCTCCCAACCTCAGACTAGAGTCAGTGGGTAAAGGAGAGGAGATCCCTATTGTCATCACTGCTGCTGAGGAGAGACTTGGTGCTGTGGTTGCTGCTATGAACAGTATCTACCAGAACAGTAAAGCCAATGTAGTCTTCACCATTGTGACCCTGAATGACACAGTGGGTCACCTAAAGTAAGACATAAGTCTGCCCTGCTAAATGCATACATTATATTTCCTTGGGCTTATTAATTCATGTATTTTCCCCTTTAGGTACCAAAGAAATTTATCATGATAGTTTTGATTTAAGTAACCTTTGTCTGACACAGCTTTTTTTTTTTTTGTGGTTGTTGTTTTTGATTTACCATCAGAGTGTGGCTGAGTAAGACAAAGTTAAAACATGTCAAATACAAGATAGTTATTTTCCAGACCAAGCTTCTTAATGGGAAGCAATCTAAAGATCCTCAGGCCATGGAGGCTGCAAAACCGGTGAGAAAACTGTCTTTGTTCCATAACAGATATTTGCGCTAGTGCCTACCTTGGTATGTTTGTCATAAAGCATGTTTTAATGGGATTTTCTTTAGTTGACTTTTGCCAGGTTTTATCTGCCTGCATACATGCCAGAGGCAGAGAAGGTCATCTATTTGGATGATGATATCATTGTACAAGGTGAGACACCGCCATAAAGGAAGAGAATTACCATGGACATAAACCTAATGAATACTGTTTTACTATAAACTAAAAGAAATGTTCTAACAATAAAAACAAATGTTCTAACAATAAAAACACCAACCGTCTAGAAACGAGTTAATAGATTTTGCCTTTACTGTTGGATCACAGGGGACATTCAGGAGCTTTATGAAACCAACCTCAAACCAGGACATGCAGCTGCCTTTTCAGATGACTGTGACTCAGCATCTGCGAAGGGCATCATCCGAGGGGCTGGGAAACAGGTGGACATCTTTTGTCTGAGCTGGGTGTTTTTTTTAATTATGTAAAATAAATGTAATGTATTATCTGAAAGTGAGATATTCTTCATAGAATATGGAGACAAATAATGATTTTTTTTTCAACAGATTAACTATATAGGTTTTCTGGACTTTAAAAAGGAGGCTATCAAGAAGATGGGGATGAGAGCCAGCACATGCTCCTTCAACCCCGGAGTCATCATCGCCAATCTGACTGAATGGAAGAACCAAAACATCACCCAGCAGCTGGAGCACTGGATGGAGCGCAACACACAGTATGTTACTCGTAATGGTGAAATGACAGGTGGATATGAGAGTCTCCTTTGCAAAATTAAGGCAACTGGAAGAAAAAAAAATAGGATCAGTTCCCTGTTAATGTAATTGAACAAAATTGTAATTCATTGAACTTAATCTGTTTTGTTTTTTTTATTTGTTTCCCTAGGGAGGATCTGTACAGTAAAACGCTGGCAGAGAGCATCGTTACCCCCCCACTCCTCATTGTTTTCTACAAACGTCACTCCACCATTGACCCCATGTGGCACATCAGGCACCTTGGTAAGCTCTGGTTAGGTACTGTTAAGAAACAATAGAGAATTTTTGGTTTTTGCAATCAAACATTTTACCGGTTGATTTTACAATTGGACAACCCTGGGCAAGTACTGTTTCTCTGTGAGGTAGTGTATGTGTGATACTTCCACATACACTGTACATATCTACAAAACTGGGCATACAAATATAACAAGGACATGCTGCATGAGTAGCTTGAGATGGGTTTTAAAGGAATGAGTTCAACATTTCCCCTCTGCTTCCATTCTTGACACTGAGATGGCTGGCAAAGCTAACCAGGCTGCAGCTTCATATTTAATCTAGAGATGCAAGAGTGGTTTGGAATTTATCATCTAATTCTCAGTGAGAAATTGAACAACTGTATTTCCCAAATTGCTGAATGAGTCCTTTAACATACTTTTAAATATCATTCAGTTAATTAACTGTACCAGAAATCACAAATGACTTACAGGAAGCTCTGCTCTCTGTGAAGGATGCAAGTTTTCAAGTTACATAACTCCATTAGTGTTATAGAAATCATGTTTGGGTTGCATATTTTTAATAATACCAGAAATTCCTGCTCGATTTGAATGTTTTTATGCCAAATAAGCAGCATGACATAAATGTAAAATTTTAAACAGTAACAAAATTTTTATTTATTTTTTTTTTTTTAGGTACTACAGGTGCTGGAAACCGCTACTCCCCACAGTTTGTAAAAGTTGCCAAACTCCTCCACTGGAATGGACACTATAAGCCTTGGGGGAGAACCTCCTCTTTTTCGGACGTGTGGGACAAGTGGTTCATTCCAGACCCTACAGGAAAATTTCATCCTGTGCGCAAACATGCAGGGGACAGACAACTAGACTGAAAAACTTTTGGATGAACTAAGTCAGCCCTGTCACAGCAGGACCATGCCACATATCTCAGGAACTATGTAAGGCTTTTTCACTTTTTAGCCCTGTATTTGAGGTCTGCCACACAACCCTCCTAACATGTAAACCTGTGCAGTCTCAGTCTCATGAATACTCAGAACTGACCTGTTTCCATACCCAGTGCATCATGTTGCCCTTGACATTTTTGACTGAGACCATTCCGAAATTGTAGACTGTTTTGCTAAAGATGCGGTCTGTATTTTCCTACAATATGTATACTCAGAGGTGTTGAATTTAAAGGGAGTGTCCCTAAACTGATGCATCAGTCCTAGCCAGCATTGAGACACCTTGTGACAGCCAGGTCACTATAATGCATGTACATAACCAACTAAGCTGCATTATCAAGGGCATCAGTGAGTGCATCATTTGGTACCTTTTACATGCAGATAGGTCATGACTCATTTTGCAGACTAAATTATTTTATACAATTAATCTCAGCTGTAATGGTATAGTATAGCAGTCAAACAGCTTGCAGTTTAACAGCTTCAATCATGTTCCGCTCCGAGTTATCACTTCAGTCGGTCATATTAGCCATGCAGATGCCTCACATCGTTACCTCAATTCAATACTTCCTGTGGAAAATAGTGAATTTTATTTTACTTATCTGTAAATATGATTACTAATCAGTCTAGTTTTTCAAACACTAACATTGTTGGTCCATTTTAAACCATTATTCTAAATTACACTTTTTCCAGTTTATCATAGTCAGGTCAGTGGCCCAGAATCATCAGGCCTTCATTCATTGTCAAGACTTTTCTAGATCTTCCTGTAAATGTCATTTTTTTGTGTAAATGTCATTTTGAATAGTATATTAAATAAAACTTACATTTTCATCATTTAAAGTTTGTTTTCCAGTTATCTGTATTAAACCTGGTACTTTATTCAATTTGCTATTTTCAGACTGTTCATGGTTTTTGAAAAATACATTCAGAAAAAACATTTAGAAGGTTTATGACTTTTTAGTATATACAGTGTTCTGCTTGAGCACAAGCTTTTACAAATGACATTTGGCCAGGGATTACTCCCAAGACAACCCAACTTTATGGTGTTAACAGATAAATAATAGTCCTTCTCTCTGCCCCTGTCCCAAGTTTAAGCATTGACCCAACAACTAGCTCAAGTCAAGTCTAGTCTGAAATCCTTCAGCTAGTAGGACAGTAATGGTCAAAGGCACCCAGACAGTGATTCTTTACTGTCTCACCGTTGTCATATACTGTATGTTGACAAGTCCAGGTCTGCATTAGCTGAGAAGCAACACGATGCCAAAGCTCATTTAAAATCTGTGTTGAAGTCATAGGCGTCATCTGTTGTAGCTGTAGACAAGCTAATGTCAATGGGCACAGAGTGGAACTGCACCTTGCTGGGCTTTTCTGCAAAGACATAGTCAGATGTAAAAATATGACCTAATGGTGTAGATTTTAGTAATGCAGAACAGAACAAAAGATAAAACCTACTGTTGAGCAACGCCACCTGTGCCTTCTGAGATTTCTCCCCCTCATGTGTCTCCTTGGATGATTGTTCAGGCTGCAAGAACAGATGTTTCAACTACTTACATTCCAGCAATCCTCAAGGTACACAGTGTGATTTTAGTAAAACCAAGTCCAGCCAGCAGGATCAGAGTTGGATTATAAGTCTTCATAATCAAATTAAGACTTGCATTTTTGTCCTCATTTCTGCGAGACCAGACTCCTGGCATTATTTGAAGCCACTCTATTGTCTGCCAGTTTTCTATCTATAGTTACCTCCTCATTCTCACACACAGTTTCACCATCTGTGGCTGCTGCACCAGGTCTGTTTTCAGAGATGTCACTGATGCTCAGCAGTCCTGCAGTCATGCCTTTGGAGATGAAGCTTATACTGCTGGCCTGGTTTGGGCATTTAACACCTACAGAACACACAGAAATGACCACATAATTTATTTTGTATTGACAAATCTGGAGACTAAACAGCCACTGGTGCCCCCAAGAGGCCATGGGTAGATCTTTCATGTCTCGTATAAGATCGTTCCTATGTCCTCAGCAGACCCAAAGTCGTTCCGGTTGACTGAGGATGTAGGATGTTCCAAGTCTCTCATGTCAGCTCTGAGGACTGAGGATGGTGCTGGAGGAGCCATGACTGAGAATACATGAGACCATCCTTTGCAGAGGTTTTTTATGAACTGACATGCCTCTTTATCAGAAACTAGTTGGTGATTTGACGTCAGATGATGGATCTGAGCAAAGGATGTCTCATGTCGTTAATAAAGCATTTCCTTGACTCCTTTCCTCACATTTTCTTTGCATCTTACATGGGTGGGACTAAGACAAGGAAAAGACAAGTGAGGGAAATGACGTTTATAATATAGAGACTTGGAATGGACCCCATGTTGCTCTTTACACCCTATGCAAAGGAAGTCAGTTGATGCTACTGTATTTCCGAGTTGTACACTGTGGTCAACACCTGTACCTTTCAGAGTTTTCTCGTTGCCCATTCTCAGTCTGTTTAGATCCCAGCCATCCTGCATCTCAGCAACCACGGTGTCAGACAGATATGCAGGGCGACTGTTCTTCGCTGGTGCCTTACAGTGGTAGCTCAGCTTGGCTCTGAGGAAACACCAAACCAGTGCCAAAGACTTCAGCGGCTTGAGCAAAACAAGACATTGTACACTCCCTACTCTGACACAGTGCTTGCAGTTATCCAGGATCAGAGTTGGATTAGAAGTCTTCATAAATGAAATCCAGAATTGCATTTTATCCTCATTTCCACAATGATGCATGCAGTGTAGCTGGCCAACCCTTCCCAACCCTTTAGGAAAATACACTGACCCTGTCCAATCAGCAAGGAAAACGGCAGCTGCATGCTCAGTATTTGCGACTCCACCCTTCTGCAGATAACCTCGCTTTTTGGCAAACAAGGTTAAAAACTCCAGAGAGTTTCTGAAGTCGGGGACATTGTACTGGAGGATGACCTAAAACAATGAGAACACATGACCTGAGAGACAAAACACCTCTCTATCCATCCATCCAATGTCTAAAAACACATTATATAACATCTCTCCTGCTATGCAAACTCCTCCCACCTGGGTCTTGTCACACTGCTTGAGCAGAGTCCTGACGGCCTCCAACACACTCTCCTCGCCCTCCTCCACCTGCAGGCTCCTTAAAGCCAAAGAGGCCAGCGGGTTAGATGGTGATGCCACAACCCCTGGGCTGTCAATTAGCTTCACATTCTTTGAGATGTGTACCTCCTGCATGGATCTGGGGATGGTTGTAAGAGGTAAAATTAGAGCACAGGCTAATTACAACTGGAATATAACCAGTAATGCACCCGATGAGTCAAAGCTATAATAGGACATTCTGCTAAATATGCAATATGATGCAAATCTAAGAAAAGATGCTATAACTGTGCTCAGAGGTACTCTATTTTTATGTTTGTCACTCACTTTGTGATGCCTCTCTTGAAACCGGTGTGGCAGGCCATGATCTCCTTCATGCTGTTGATGAGACTGCTCTTCCCCACATTAGGAAAGCCTAGGGGTGAAACAGAATTGTGTCAAAGATGAAGATTCAGACTGTGTGCTGAACTGAACAGAAAAGTCATCGTACATCTATATCATAGCAGCATAAGAAGGAGAAAAGCTGTACTCACCAACTACGCCCACCTTAAGTGAAGCTTCGCTCTGTCTGTTAGCAGCGTAACTCGTGAGGAGTTCAGTGAGACAGTCTTTTCCAAAGCATGCTGCTCCTCTGGATCTGTCCAGGACTTCATTGGAGGCCACTATCCTGCTCTTCTTGGCTTGCTGATGAAGACAGAGCCGGAAAAATAAAATTAAACATTTTTTTGTTTGTAGGGGTGTGATGACAGAGTGTGACAATATGTTCAGCATAAACACAGCTCCCTACTGTGTTTTAATGCACGGTGCACGTTGGTTGGGGATGCAGCCACGCTGTGACGAGTCAATATGACTGGCTTCATTCATGTTTCACCTGCATTGTTCTGCTTTTTGTGACTGAGTTTTTTTTTTTTTTTATTAATTCCAAGCATGTAATAAAACAGAAACAGAGAGAAAAATAAAAACTACTTTTCCAGTCATATATTTCACCCTTATTCGTTTGTTTTACTTGAATGTGAAGTAGCTGAATCGCCTTCTTATTGCTGCAATTATTAATACAGTGTGCGTGCACTGGAAAATATTTTACCAGTTTGTTTTGTTCACAAACGCACAAACACCAGCTCTGCTTATGACAGAGCCACTTAATTTTGTGGTTTGTTGGTTACTCTTGGAGGTTATAACCAGTTACAACAGCATAAAACAAGCTGCTCAACCTTCTCAATCCTCCATGATGTACATATCAATGCACAGCATTAATAGCAGTAACTTCTCAGGAATCAAGCAAATCTAACGCATCTGCATTTGATGAAATAGTTATAAAAAGATGGCTGCTTGTCTCAGCCAAGAATGGGCATGAATTTGAACATAAAACATTCACACTTTTGTACTCAAGTTAAAAATCTGATACTGTGCCAAAATCCTTCTTCAATTTATAGTTAATCTCCTGCAGATTTTAGGTGGAATTAAAATGTGACTCAAAAATGTGAATGGAAACAAAACAGGATTTAGAAGCATTTAACTCAAAAGTATCTAGTCAAAACAAAGGATGGCAAATGCTTCCAGACACTGAGTTGGTTAGCTAAACAGTGCCATATAAAGCATTATAATATGCAAGTCTTGTTTGCTTTTAGTCACTGATGTGTAAAATGCATGTCCTACCACTGTTCTGTCCTTGATCTGTGTTGATGCTTTGAATGCCAAAACTGGAAACTCCTGTTGTAAACACTGTATCCACCTCTCCACATTCTCCTTTGGTACCAGATCTACAACACAGAAAACCCTGACTTAGAGTGCAAACAATCAATTTCGCATTCAAATTTAACAACATACCAAACACAGTGCACATTTTGCTATAAATTAATATGGTAATATCTCATGCCCCCTTACCTATTTTGTTTAAAACCAAAAGCAGTTTCTTGTTGCCTTCCCTCTGCAGCACAGCTTCCTCCAGCTGTGGACACCTGAAGCCCAGTGGATCACGGGCATCAAGGACTTCTATTATCACATCAGATGCATCAATTACCTGGAGGGGGTCAGACTGAGCATTAAAGCCATTTCTTTCTACAGGGACACACTGACTAGGCCTGGGGTGTCCTACCTTATTTAATTCAGAGCAAAGGAACTGTTTAGAGCTCTTATCTTGGGTAGTCTGCTTCTTTGAATGCTTTCCATTCTCATCCTATGTAAATGAGACACAAATTTTGAAAAGAAGAAGGTCAGTCAGGTGTAAATAGATTCAAATCTGATTTCACAGATCATTGTAGTGTTTACCTGCCGAGCCTTCTTGGCCTTGGGTTCTGTTTCTTTACTTGCATCCTCCTTCTCCTTCTTCCTCTTCTGGGCTCGCTCCTCTTTTTTCGCTTGTCTCTTTCTCTCCTTTTCTTCTTCAATCTATGAGACAAGATTTTGTTTATAAAAACAGGAGAGACTATAAAAATACTTTATTATAACAAGAATACATAAGCACATGGTCCAACCCTGTTTCCCAAAACAAATATTTAGGTGAACATAATTTCTGGCCACAGTCTTATAATGGGAGATACAAACATCAGTCTGGAGACTGATGCAGCATTAATGCAAGGTATCAGCTGTGATGAAGTGAATAAGAACAGCCAACCTGTAGCCTCCTCTCCTCTGCCTCCCTGAGGACCTCCTCTTTGAAAGGAGCACTGCTGGGAACTCCGGGATCCTTCTTCACTCGTTTGCTCACTCCTTTCTTCTTCGCCTCTTTTTTCAGTTTTCTGTTGTGCTCCCGGACCTAAATACCAAGCACCAGCACCTAAGTTAACTCGTTTTCTTGTAGACATTAAAATTAGTCAAAGAAATCAGGATTTTGAGTAGCAGTAACAAATCTGTCTCGTTTACACAGGCCTAATCGTCCATAGAGGCATGTTAGGATTATCTAAATGCATGAGGTAAATGAGCTTTAAAATTTCAAATTTAAGACACTGACCTTCTTCTGTATTTTATAACGTTTGGCACACGACACCCGCTTACTTGCTTTCTTCAACTCTAAAGACAAAAAAGTTAAAGGTTGGTTAAATACCTAACAAGCTAAAGACGAAGCTAATACAATCTGACCAATGCTGCACTATTGGCTGTTAGCAATGATTGCCATTAGTTTGTTAATTAGGTGGATTAACAGATCAACAATGTCTTAAATGGTTTTTCTTAAGCACGTATATTGACGCATAACGCTAGTTTACTTACTCGGTCGCCTCATCCTTGAGTTGTCGAACTGCCAATGTGACTGAAAAGCTCTCGCACGTGGAAGAGTACTCAGGTTTGAGGGTCACTTCCGCTGTGCTGTGAGAGAGCAGTTTGTGTTGCCCCACCTGCTGGGCTGGAGGATGAATGACTTAACAAAATGGCATTTTTTTTATTTCACTGCTTACTATATTTCGGTGTCTGCTACGGTACTGACACATGTATATAACGATCCTCGCTTGCGTTCATTGCATCGTAATTATACTAATTATTTTTAGTACTTGTTAATTTTGATATTGCACATTTAGTATGTGTTTCTTGTTTTTATATTTCGATGTCTCAGTACCTCATGCTACTGTAATTTCCTTATTAATCTTTTCATTAATAAAAAGACCTCTTGAACTCATATACTGCAGTGTTGGTATCTATGATGTGGAGGCCCTATGTGTATTAAGTGGCTTTAGGGTTTATATTTATATACTGGGGTTTATATTTGGGACTATTACTCAGATGGCACGTTTTCATATGAGACTGTTTTTGTTTAGGCTTCAGGCAATAATATGTTTAGATTAGGGTGTTCACTTTTCTGTGTTTGCTTTAAAAAGTGAGAACCACCTGTAAGACATTATTTTAATTAACATACCTTAACTCTAACTTTTCTTTCATCTAGAAAGCTCATTGCCAAACTATTTCAAATTTGTTTTTTATGTCTTCGTAGTTACAATTGAATTCTCTAATAAAGAATAACATAGGCCTGGTGCAGGAATCTGCTTTGAGAATGGTATTTATGTGCCCAGCATCACTGTTTTCATCTTTATAAAGTATCCAAAGTAGATTCTGTACTTAAGTAAAAGTAGCCATACTATAGTGCAACTGAATAAGTTATTGTACTTTGTTACAAGTTAAATTTCAGCATTCAAAATTTTGAAAATGAAAAGTACAAAAATATTAGCATCAAAATATATTTAAGGTACCATAAGTAAAAGTATTCATTATGCCTCTAGAATGTAGTGAGTTGCAAGTGTGGAGCAGCAGAAAATGGATATACTCAAGTAAAGTAGGCTTATAGATAAGCCTATCTCAAAAATGTATTTACTTTCCACCACTACAATGCGCAGCCATATGGCGAACAGCTCTCACATAATTAGGACACACATTAGTAGCCTATAACACTGGCACTTTATGTTGCAACATTTCGACGTTGGTGTGAGCTATTTGTGACGTGTAAAATTCAGTGACAAGAAAAAACAATAATAATAATAATAATTAATAATGTCAGTACTGATGAGTCACAGAAAATCTAAGGGGGAAGATATAATAGTATTAGTAGAAGACGAAGAAGAAGAAGGAGAAATAATAACTCCGGGTCACGTGATTAGGTCGTGCATGTTTTTGGTCCATTTTGGATGACCGCATAAGCTCCGCGCAACCCAAGAAAATGACCAAATTGCAGTTTTTAAACGTCTTTTTGACTGAGCGACTCATGCTTGCTGCGCAGGAGATTTATAAGTCAGTCGAGGACACGATTTTAGAGTACCAGGAGGAGATAGCGATCAGGGAGAGGGAGAATGACCATCTGAGACGCAGGCTGCGAGACGCTGGAATTGAAATATGGCCAGGTTAGCTGTGCTGAAAGCTAGCGGTGCTGCTGCGACCCTTTATATCCTATTAGCTAAGACTGAGATGGTATTATGTAATGTAATGGAAATGTGCAGTACAAATATGATAATATAGGAATGTCAGAGTACTATTGCTGCACTTCCAAGCAAGTAAACTTTGGCCGTTAGCGAGCTAGCTGACATTACCCGTTGTTGTGGAGCGACTAGCACACTAGCAACCTTTGTTCGTTAGCCAGCCAGCCAGCTAGGTTAGCAGCTAGGTTAGCAGACTGGTCGAAATCTCGGTTAGCACTAAGCTAACTATACTTGAATGCTTGTGTGCGTTCTGAAAGTCATTGTATTAGTGAGCATTGTTTACTCCGATTTTAAAACGCACAGATCCACAGTGGTTGCTGAAACATGCCAAAGTGATGGTAAAGGTGCTGTTAATTATTATGATTGTAAATTCTCAATTTCAATCCATTTGTAAAAATGTTATTTTCTTACACTTTCAGTTGACAGTGTGTTTTTGTCAGTAGTGTCAAAAACCCTAGTTCTTGGGAATGAATGTTATAGAATACAAAAGGTTCGGGGGGGATACTTTTATATATATATGCATCACGTATAGTGTTATTGAATATTTGTCTATATATTTATTCAAGGTCTTGCAGATTGGTTTATAGTAGACATGGGCCACCTTGCCTGATATTAAGAGGGCTTTAACTACATGAAACCCGATACATGTTTTATAAAGTAAAGCAATAATTCTCACTGAAAAATGAGAGACATGGTTTTTTGCTTAGGAAGTTTCATATCATTGTTGTTAGACTGGTATCTTGTATCCATGAATGCATATGCCATGTTTTGGGTAGTTTTTCAGATCTCCAACTTTAGGCATGTTGTGTATTACCGAAGCTGAGCTATTTCTATTAACAACCTTCTTTTCTTTTTGTTACTTAGTTAACTCAGGGAGTTAATCTCTTTGCTCTTTTTGATGGAAAAATGCCTGTAAATGAATAGCTTCCATTTTGAGGACTAAGTAAAATTTGATATTTAAATACAAGCTTCATAAACAAACTATGAAATTCTAACCAGATGTGAACTTGTACCATGGATGCAGTTGTGTGTGCTGCAGTGTATATACGTACTATTTTCAGCTGAGCCTCTTCTTGTTATTTTCAGATCGTCCTTCCATGGCGCTGTTGGAGGAGGAGGATGGCGAGCATCCACGACGTGAGTGGAGTCCCAGCATGGGGCATGAAGAGCGCATTCCTGTACAGATAAAGGATAAAAGAGATCTCCGGGTCAGTCAAGGAGAGGATCAGCTTTGCGGACACGGCTCTTGCAGCACACCAGAAAACATGTTCACTCCTCCACGTGTTGGAAATGAATATCCCCAGGATGGCCCTCACACATCCAGCCTCCCTCAGAATCAAGGTGTGGAGAACAGGGAGAGGGATGTTGGACCTCGGGGCCCCTCAAGGAACGTAAAGGCAGAGAGTGGAGGAGGCCACAGAGACTCTTCTTCCTCCAACAGCAGTGTTCAGCCTCTTGCGCCAGTCAACCCAAACTGCTCAAATGAGAACAACATAGACATTATTGGGGTGGAGAATGGAGGACAGATGGTTGGTGCTAAGGGAGCTGGAACTGGAGCTAACAGAGGACAGGTCTCTCACATGCGCAACCAGGGCACTAATGCCGTGGACTGCCCCATTCAGAAATCTCCTTTACAAGGCCACATGTCGTCTTTCTGCTGCAAGGTTTGCGGTGAGGCGTTTAGCCATATCGGCCACTTGCATGTGCACGTACAAGTGCACACACGGGAAAAACCTTACCGCTGTGGGGTATGTGGGAAATGCTGCAGCTCCTCCGGGAGACTCCAAGAGCACCAGCGTAGCCACACAGGAGAAAAACCATTCCGCTGCCAGATTTGTGGGAAGGGCTTCACACAAATGGCTCACCTGAAGGTACACATGAGGATCCATACGGGGGAGAAGCCATACAGTTGCCCTGTGTGTGGCAAGTGCTTCAGCCGCTCAGACAAAATCAAAAGGCATCTCCAGACCCACAGCCGTGAGGGAACATATTTCTCAGGGCAATGATGCAAGTTAAACATCCCAGTCTGGGAATCATATGCCAATTTCGATTTTGGCCAAATCTGATTTTCCTTATTTATAAGAACTATATTTGACAGGATACACAAACATTTTTGTAACTTTTCTTTAATGAAATTTTTTTTACTTTTCTCTCTTTCACTAGTTTGTTAAAAATGAAGTGCAATATTTGTACTTCTCCAAACATAAACAGGTGCAACTGATACTAGAAACAGAAGAATGTCTGTTGCATCAGTCCTACTGAGCACACAGTTCTTTTTGAAGACTGTGTAGTTTGTATTTGCAGTGTTTTACCATGGGTTGGATACACTGTACATATACATGTGTTCTTGTCTAGCCAGTAATTCCCTCATTGTGTATTCTTTGTTGGAGATTTGGATGCAGTTTCCCCTTCTCCAAGATGTTTCTGTATGCCCCTCTGTGCACTGAACACGTGCCCGGTACACACACGAGTGTGAGCCTCGCTCAAGGTGCAGACTCAGCTTGAACTGTGGAGCCTAAATCTGATTGGCACAGAATCATCAGAGTGACAGGCCTTGACCAGTGACTGGCCGATCACTCTGAAAACCAGCCGTTTCCGATCTCCACCAAGTGATCAGTGCATCTCTAATTAAGATTAACCTTTTTTTTTTTTTCTTCCAAAACCTAGGGATTCAGCAACTCCTAGAGGGTGTTGGCTTTTTTTTTTAAATGTTAACCTAATGCTTAAACATGCCCTAGAATTTGTATTAGCCAGTTTAGTATGTCATTTACTTAATTTTGTACTTGTCACTGAGTATTAAAACTCTTAAGGCAGTTTGAGTTATTAGCTAGCCTTTCTGAATAATCTAGCCTTTCTTTAGTCACATTATTAGCATGATGAAGTCTTCCACACATGCCTTGAAATAGAGATGCATTAATAAAAGCAACAATGTTCAGCATGGTCATGGTTTGTTACTTCAAACTCATAAGTTTAAAATTTGCAAATGTGAGCGTTATTTTAGGATCGAACATGAAATCATCTCCATTTTCCATTTTCTCAGTTACTATATGTTACTATGGCCTGACAAGTAAAGCCTGTGTGCTATCTGGCTTGTTCTACTGCCACTGTTGTTTTTTTTAATGTAGCAATTTATAAATATGATCAAATCAGCCATGGGCTTGACTGATTTACAAGCAGCAGTTTGATCTGGCACTTACCTCAGTTTTTTCATCTTTATCTCTCACAGCTTCCTTTTCCTCTCAGTGCTGTTACATTGTTGCACAGCTAAACACTGCCATCTCACATAGTTGGTGTTTCATGTTGTCCACTGAAATTTGGGCAAATCTGTTGTGACACTGCTCTACTCTTTAGTGAAATAATAGGATATTCTGTAAAATACCACTAATCTTGATCTACCATGCATTTAGGAATCTTGTGGTGTCTTTTTGTCAATGACATGCACTATGGCATCTGTCCAAGTCGTTGCAGAGGTTTAGTCTCTAATAGGGCCATACAGTATTAGCTGAACCTGTCTGTAGTTTTTTTGTTTTCTTCAGGGGTCTTAGTCTGCAACGAATTGTGTTTACCTGCGTTTCCAGCACAGTGGTCATTCACATGTGTGGCATCTTTTAGAGTGGTATCAGCTGTGGCTGATTTTCACAAGTGATAACTGGTCATGGAGTCATTTGGACTGCCACCCCTGAACAGTAGATCCCAGCCTAGTTACATTTCTCCTCAGGACTAAAGCTGCATACATAACATGAGAGCATACCAGAAATATTAGCACCTGACTTAAAACAACTGTAAAAGTCAGCAACTCAGGGTTTGTGAGTTTTCCTGTTGAATCTGTCCATACCTGCAGAAAGAAACAAGCTGCATTTGAGTATCTTGGAAAAAGATTAGCTTAATAAAATATAACGTAAGAGTGTATTTGAGCTTAGATCACAAAGTTATGTGATGAATGCAGCATGAGATACTACAGCACGTCCTCACAGCTGACCAGTAGCCCTTCACTCACTTAGTCTTCTCTGGGACACCTTGGCTTCCCCTGCACACACACTCTACTGTACAGTGTTGTATCATTGCGTATTAAATGTTATTTTTTAATAAAGTAGTAATGGAGTACCAGTTGTTATTGTGTTGTATTATGTGCAAATAGAGATACATAGTAAACATCAGGTTAGTGGTGGGGCGGAATGTCTGTGCCCAGACTTCTCTAATGTTCATTAGCAATGTTCCTAATAAAATCAATTCAATTATAAGTAGACAGCAAAAATAAGCTTTTCAGAATTAAGCTATTAAAATCAGATGTGTTTTATTTCAGCTGAGTTGTAATACCTACCAAAACTAAGATCGGGGCTTTTGAATTTATTGGAGCTAATGTAATTATTACTCACACTATCCGTGAAAGTTTAATTAAATGAAGAAGTTCACAGTATATCAGTAACAATTTTTCCCCCTCTTTAACAAATATGTGAGATATTTTGACAGAATATCAACAGAAAGACCTAATATTTTAAACTTGTTTCACAGTACAGACTGACTTGTGACAAGTCGCAATCTCTACTGTGAAAAAGATCATAATCTACATCTTTTTCTCAGTTGCAGTATTAAACCACGGTCCATAACAAAACCCCACCAATATTCGAACTATAATAAAACTGTCAAACTCCTCACATATCCACAGCTGGGGATTATTTCGATAAGCAATATGGGAAAAGGGATTGGTTCACAGTAAGGGATCCAGCCTGTGTGATATTTTGTAGTAACAGGTTCACACCAGCTGGTGGGGTGCTCTCCCTGTCAGTGTTTTTCATAAGTGTAGCTGACAAGAGAGTAAAATACATAGAAGGTTTTCATACAAAATATTAAACATACTGATATTTTAAATTATCATCATCATCACCTTGTCAGCACCTTCTTACTGGACTAATGACACACAGAAACAAACCAGTTTAATATCCCGTGGCAGAGTATGTCAGGAGGAAGACAGACACCAAAAGCCCTTACAATTGTTTAATCATTTGGCACTACTATAATATGTTTCCGATTATACCTCCATGATACTGTATATGCCTCTCGAAATGTCAAGGAATACTCACTTGTTCCTGTCATATTTATCGCAGGCATAAGAATTTATTTCTGTCCGGCAGCCATGTACCTCCAGTCTTATTACAAAATCAAGGAGACCTAACTGTTAGGGTTAGGGTTGTTGTGATCTGCACTGAGTTGCTGCGTCTCTGGGTGCAGGCAAGAAATAGTGAAAACACACAGCATGCAGGGGTTTGGTTAATATACTGTATTTTATTTGCACATATCAGATTTCAGTAGCTGCCAAACAGAGGTTATTAACCATCTTTTCTAGGTGGACCAGTCTACTTGCCAAAAGGTAATGTTACAAGCTACTGACCGTTACTGTGTGATTACATCACCCAATCACAGGCAACCAAGCCTGATCCCTGA
>NW_018127898.1:2534473-2545334 GCF_001952655.1 Monopterus albus | reverse complement strand
CTTTTTTGCAGTCAATAAAAATCTTGTGATCTTTTAATTAGGCTGTGGTCCCTAAAATTTTATTTTTTTCCTGCATTTCATTGATGAACTGTACTGTACAGCTGAAAGAGAAGCAGAGTTGTTGTGGAGATGAGTAACTGTGATTGTCTTTTGTGTCATTACAGTGGAAAATCAGGTCAGTCAGACAGAAAAATCTTAATTATATGTCTGTAGGCTAGAGTGCGCCACTGAAATCATTACATTTTCATTGTTTAATTACAATCATGACTTAAGTGATACTTAGAAAATATAATGTATTCGTTTAAAGTGTCAGTTTAAACTTTCTCTTGTACCGCTCATGTATCCAGCCAAGCCTTATTTGTTTGGAGATTCAACATTACATATCTGAGTTCTCCACCTCCATCACAAAAACAAGGTTAATGGAAGTTTGACTGTGGTTTTGTATGAAAAAGTAGAGTTTTAAAAATGACCTCTCAGAATCAGTGCTCTGCTTGGTTTTTATAGTCCACAGTACTTATACTGAACTGGTTTCATCTGGACTGTTTCTTTAATAGAAATGAGCCTGTTTGGCATTTCCACATCACCTGCTGGCATATTTTTAATGTCTCTGCCATCTGATGAAGTTGTATGTGATATTTTGGATGCTAATTACTTAACAGATTCAAGGGATAGTTATTCTGTTTCAAATTCATTTTGACCCAGCTTCAAAGCTCAGTAATCTTTGAAGACACCTTGGAGGAAAAGTGGAGAACAGCACCAGTGCAGTTCCTAAAAACTAAACCCTAAGAGCAATTGTAGCCATTCAAAATAATGATGTATAGACAAACAACCACACTCTCTCCTATGGGCACTTTACAGTCCCCAGTCAACCTAAACTGCATGTCTTTGGACTGTGGGAAGAGTACCTGGAGAGAACCCACACAGGCACAGGGAGGGCATACAGACTCTGCACAGAAAGGGACTGGGTCAGCCCCTTCTTGCTGTGACAGTGCTAACCACTGTTCCGCTGTCCTACCAAGGATGACAGATGCATAATTTAATTTTTTCTGCTGGCAAACAGTCACCCAGATGGAGCAAGCACAGCAGCTTTAATTCAGCATGTTTAGTAAATGCCAGCCAAATGGAATTCTTGCATCTTGTCATATTTCTATTCACTTGCTCATAATTTAAGGCAAAAAAGCTGTTGTTCATGTATGCCAAGAGGAATGTTTATCAACAGATCTGTCAGAAATGTCAAATCACAGGCTGCTGCTTATGATTTTGGCACAAACTAATGTTGTTGACTGATTCACATTTATTACAGCCAGACTGAAGCTGTCGTTTTCTCCTGACAGTTACGGAGTAAATTACTTGGGGTGCCTTGAAAGCTGTTTGACTGAACAGGCATGGAAATTTACATCACTGTCGTTATTACTCAAAAAAAAATATTCATTACTCTTTTTAAAAAATGAATATAATTGCTTCACTTATTACTCCATGTGATAAGGGATTAGGCGTCATTACATGCCTTTTACTGGGGCAGTACTGAGCTGCTGTACCCCTCTAAAATCACATGTTCAAGTTTTAACAAGCTCCTATATTTGACAGTGGATTCGTAGTATTGAAGGGACTTAGCTTTCTCTCCCTCTCACTGCCTGTCTGGCCAACACGCCCAGCGTGGCCATCTATTCTGTTAGTCTGTTTCATGGGGGTGAAGTTTAGTTGTTAACCAATTGACCTCATGCCCCTCGGCCATTTACCAGGGTCACATACAGTCAGTGTGTAAAGCAGGCATTTTAATAGTCCTGCATTACTTTGGTTACTGGGGTAAACCCTGCCTGAGATCAGCCTGAGGCTGCCTGTTACTCTGTGCTCACTTTATACTCTGACACATTAGATTAATTAGCTGTACCATTGTTTGGGATACTGGCTTTCTCAGGTGCTCATTCAGCCCATAGATAATCTGTTAGATTGGATTTAAATTCTGTTTTGGAATCTGAGGTAGTGTGATCTTTTGGTAGGGTTAGGTATTAGGGTTAGATAAACTGGGAATAAGATGTGCTTTATCTTGATAAGTGCTGTTATCGAGATTCACCATCCAGATTTTGATTAAAAACAGTTTATTGTACATTAGCATTAGGCCTCTGGGTCATCTCGTTCTGCCAAGTTTCAAGGGAGAGACTTGTGCTTCAAGTAGGCCGAGTGAGGTTAGAGTTCCGCTTTTTGTGTGCTGATTAGATTTTCCAAACATTGAGAGGCCTTCCAGCAGGGGAATTTGTCCCACTCCTGCAAAGCTTTATGTCATTTATGTGGGGATACTTTAGGCAGTTTCATATTTCCATTGGGTTATCGTTGGTCCTGGTTTGCTCAGTAGACGCGATACCAGCCAGGAGTGAATTTGGGTTTGGGTTTGAGCCTGGCAGAGACAGATGGCTCAGATGGCTTAAAAAAAAAAGCTTGTCGAAACCCAGTTAATGTCTATGATGACAGCAGTGATATTATGAAAGCCTGATTGTCAATATACAGGTTGACACCATAGTGAACATGTATTACTGAGTTTTACTCTTTTTAATGTTCTTATAGCAAGATTATACTGTGGGCTGAATGTCTCAATGTTAACAGGCTTTGTATTGAAGTAACAGAGGAAGGAACTGAGCTCTCCTGGGACAATACCTCAGTTATTAAAGAGAAAATTGTCTCTTTACAGTGTTATTTCTTAGGAGCTCTTAGCTTGGCCACATATTTGTCTATTTTCTGTTCTAACTCTTATATTCCTACACAATGTACACAACATATTTTCTAAACTGACATGTAAAGTGAGAGAAAATGATTAGAACAAACACTGGAGACAGTTGTAGTATCAAATGAGTGATAGTTACACTGCTTTTTGGAAACATTACAGGTTGTGCTTTATCTTGTTAAATCAGTGCAGAGTGACAACTAGTTCAGTTCTAAACACATACAGGGTTAAGGATGCCAGGGCTTCTCCACACTACAGAGAACGAGGTCAAATGAGTCGACTCGCATCATAAGATGGAAAGGCTTATTCTCCATGATGACGATGACTATGAAAACTATCCACTCACCCCAACCAGTCGAGGCTGGAAGCCACCCACCTTGAGTCAGGGTCTGTCAGAGGTTTCTTCCAGTAAAGGGAGTTTTTCTTCCCCACTATTGCCAAATGCTTGCTCAAGGGGGATTTGTTGGGGTTTTCTCTATTATGATGATAGTAAAGTCCAGACCTTACTATGTGTCCTAAGACGACTTTTGTTGTGATTTAGCACTATACAAATAAAACTGAATTGTACTGTCAAGTGTAGAGGTTGACATCATGTAGAAATATTTTTCCATCCACGGCTGTCGTCTATGTAGAGGCATAAAAGTGTAAACAATTATCAAAAAACAGTTAATGAAGCATCAGATATTTCTTCAGCACATTGTGTGTAAAATCTTAATACAGAAAAATTGTAAATGAAATAAATGTGTAGTGGAAACTACAAATGTGAAGCTGAAGCATCTTAAATGTAACCTCTTCTGGTAAAGTTGTAATACATACATTTGGATTTACAGCTCATGTTATCACAAGTTAAAATTATTGAACCAAAAACAATACAAAAAGCTAAAGGCAAAAATTTAAAGTCTCCTCAATATTTTTGTCCTCGCAGTTAAACACATGAGAGGGCCAGATTACTAGGAAAACCTCTGAATATAACATAGTCCAGTATAATATCACCTTAAACTATGCCAGTCCAGTATAATATCACCTTAAACTATAATAAACATTTAACTTAAACATATAACTGAATTTATATGTCATTTATGACAAGTTCACCAATAACTGAAATATTCTGAGCTTCATAAGCAGATGTTAAGGTGGAAGTGTTGCACTGAAGTGCATACAATTGTACAGGTGTATCTAATAAAGTGGGCAGTCAGTGTACATCACAGTGGTCTATGTTAACATTGGACTATTCATTCTGCATTTAATGAATAGCCTATAACATATCTGATGCTCTTGTCACACAGTCCAAATGCTTGTTTTATAGACATTTAACAAACTAGTGAATCTGAGATGGGAAGGGAAAGTGTGGAGAAAGATGTCTGTCACATAAATTGTAGTGTGTTATTAGTTAGTATGTGGCAACTGTTACTATTAAACAAAGCAGGATCTCAACATATACAGTAAACATATACTGACCAGAAATTTGATAGCAAACCACAGTTTAACAGATTCCAGTTTCAACCTACAAATACATATCTTGTTATATGTGCTGGTGGTGTGTTATCTCCCTGTGAAAATACACTCTAATCCATCCAGGACTACCAAAGGAAAACATGATATCTCTGGGGGACATTTTCATCTGTCTCTGGTTGTACTCCCAACAAGAAGATACCTCAAAGTCTCAATGCATCAACTGAAAAAAAACTAATGATATGTCATTAGTTTCTCACACCACACATATCCTACATCTGCAGGCAGAAGCTACAGGATATGAAGGAGACGACAGGATTAAGTCTGTATCTGTAGGATCCCTGTTTTATTTGGAGGACTGTGGAAATTAAATCATCTATTGTATGTTGGCAGGATCTTAAGAAAGACATGCCTTCTAGGCTTCCTCAGTAAAAGTGTTGTCAGTAATGTGCAGTTAGTGTACTCAGTGACTAAAGCGAGTCCCTGATGCAAGTTGCTCTGATGTAGAGGGATTGTTGATTGGAAGTGGAAGACTGCTGCTGTGCTGAGCATTATAGATTTATATATTCTACGAGGGACATTTAACTTAATGATAAACATACATACAGTATGTTGTGTATTAAGTAACATCATGTGCCGTTCACACCTGTCAGTGAGCGAACGAGAAAGAGGCGGACCCAGGTAGCCGACTTCGATGCAAGCAGTGATTTATTATATACAGTGATGAGGAGAAATAACAAAATGCACAGAGGGAAATAATGCGTGGTCCTGTCAATGAGTAGTAACCGGGTGTTGACCAACAGTAGGAGGTGAGGAGATGGAGAGCTGGGAACCACTCATCCCCTTGATGGCAGAGAACAAACACACTCCAGCAGGTGACCTCACAAGGAACCAAAGGGCATATACAGTACATACTGTGTCTACCTCACCGGGAGAAAACTGCTGCTCTCTCATTTCATTGCTATCAGAGCTGCTTTTTATTTCACAAGACACAATTGTTAGGTTACATAAATGCACATTCAAACATTAAAGTGTCATGTTTTCTTCTTTAGGAAAATGTATCCATGACAAATCTTAACGTAATAGAGATTTTCAGAGGTATGAGAGTGTATAAAATCAGAATTTGAGACTAAAAATCTAAGACTAATTTTTTTCTACCCTCCTTTAGATTTTGGTCTCATAATGGCGTCAAAGTCTTTGCACTAATATAAATTGCCATGTGGATTAATTCCTATATAATCCCTTAGAAAATCAAGTCGTCCACATCAGGATTATAGGACTTACAAATGTCAGCAACTGTACAGTACCTACTTCCCTTTTGTAGCTCCCTCTTAGGGAAGAGCTGGAGGAAAATATACGGATATAAAATACTACTAGAAATGGAGTTCCTCAGTGGCTCGCAGGGGTGAAACACTGTGGGGGAAAACAAGTATAAGAGGTCTTGCATTTGAGCATAAAAAAGACAGTCTAGAATAACATAGGGCTCCATGTGCAGGTGACTGACAGCACACAGTGGAACCTTCCTGCTGCTTTTGAGTGAGCTGACAGAACAATTCCTAACAAAAAGAGCAACATGGGACACAATATTCTACACATCCATTTATCCCACACTGGAGTCACTCTGAATTCAACAAAAATGTCATAAATAAAGTTCACCCCATCAGGGATTCGTGAGAAGAACGCAGCATCAGTAACATTGTTCAGCTGCACAATCAAATATTTAACAGCTCAGATACTGCTAAAACATCTTCTGTGTACAACTAATAAAGCCTTTGAGTCTGTTCCCCTGTTGCTCTTTCCCCTCTTTTTCGGTTTAGCCTCACCTCTACATTCTTACTCATACAGTAATGTCCGTTTTATTCATCCCCTCTCCACCTGATCCCTCTTCTCTCCCCATCCATCATGTACTCTCCACTCTCACTCTCTTTTATAACCTGACCGTGCCATCATATTTCACTGTATGCTTTTAATGTTGACATTGAACTAGATGCACATGCGCTGTCTGAGGTCATAAGTCTTCAGGATTACAAGCACAGTCATATTTCTGAGCCTACTACCCAGGCAGACAGGGAAATCTGTGTGTCTGTGTGCCTACTGGCAGTGATTGCCTGTACATGTCAAAATAACATCCCCCAGTGTCAGTGTTTTATGATGCTTTTACTGTTTTATGATAGCAAAGTGACAGGGAGTGACCAAAAGAAGCATTAGATAAGACTTGCTTTAGAGGTGATATGCAGGCTGTTTAGATTTTAGTTATTCCTCATCCTCAAATCCTTTAGCTGTGTAAGTGAGACATATACACATTAAAGCCTAAATACATGTTTGCATTCAAAGCCTCCAGATCATCCAGTTAATTTGGAATGAATAACATATTAATTACATTTTTATTTATAAAACTAGTCTATAATACTTGGATCAAGTAGTTCTACCTGAGGATGATACTTCTTTAGTTCCAAGTATTTTTACATGTATTGTTAACACCTGAGCATTCTAGCTTATTGCCTGGGATGTGTAGCTTTAGCCTAGCATTCATACTGTACAAAACATGGCCATTCTGCTTCATGGGACAGTTTTAAAAGAAGAATGACATGAGATGGACTGGTAACATGCAACATGTAAACCAGCCAGTCACTGGTTTGCTGTAACACCCCTCTCTCTAAATGTTTGTCTGTCTAGGTTAGGTCTGGAATAGATTTACCGGGACTATCCCTTTGAACCAAAATTCTTATTTTTATTGAAGCCATTTGGTATAATCATCAAATGTGTGTTGCTCCTCCTAACAACACTTACTTTGGTTTCAGCCACATTGTTTGACTGAAAATGTTTATCAGGTTCAGTCATGACAAGCATTTAATTGGGCAAGGAATTAAAGATACACAGATTATAAATTTGCATTAACAAGGGTAATATTTCTGATGGTAAAGGCTGTTGTGAAGTTACTGTGAGTGAATAAATTAGTGTAATTACAGTAATGTCATCTACTCAGAGAGTGTCTAGAAAAGACAAGGACAGAGAGTGCAAGAGAAAGAGAGAAAGCAAATGAGAGAGTGGTGGAGTTTTGGTTCATTAGACACTGGATTTAGTGGGCCTCATTAGAGCTGAAGTTGAATCATAATAGAAGATATTCACTAACAACCCCAGTGCTTTGACCCTAGTGGTGTGATGGGGTTCACAGAAGGGCAGATTTGAATGAATACACCAAGATTATGGGTGCCTCACTGGGGTCCCTGGAGCTACCCTCGTGTTTCTAGAAATTATTTATCCTGATGAAAGGAATACCCTGGAAATCAATAACATTAACAGACTGACCCGTTAAATGAACAAGTCTAGCTCCAAGTGAGGATAAAGGATTTTAGGTACACAGTAACTGACTGAAATCATTTCTTTCTCCAGTATCCTGCTACAAACTGTTGACAGCTGAATGATGACTAGAAGACAAGACATACAACTTGAACAGTTCAGCTCAGATCAAGGTACAGAACATTAGGAGCACTCACCACTACTCACACTGTTGAAAAGATTCCACTGTCTTGAAATATCAAGTAGTGAAGTTTTCCAACAATCTAGTCATGCTTGTGAGGAGGAGTCCTGAAGCATGGATTGCTATTAGAGGCTGTTTCAAAAACTATTCAAAGCAACAGATAAGATCAGTGAGCTATATTTCAATGACCATTAAAGCTCCTTCTCTTCTGCTCTCCACCAAAGCAACCATCTCTCTCTCTCACCCTCATATCTGTGAAGTTTAAAAGTATGCTGCATCATTTCCAGGTCTCATGCTGTATACATTACCTTTTTACAATTTAATGACATCACCCACTGCAAGTTAACAAGAGTGGAGATCATCCAGTTTGTTTATACTGTATGCGGTCAGATTGCTTGTTGTCTCTTGGAGATCTCTCTTCTTCTTCCAGCTGCTAAATGGACGGAACTAGACATGCAGCTATGAAGCTATGCTTCTATGACAATATATAGGCATCAGTTTTGTGCTCAATTAGATATCTGATTAGAACTTCAGTTTGTGATTCATTATATTTTGAATTAAGTGTAGTTCTAACTTTTCCAGCTGGTACAAGGCAGCTTTTCTGATTAAGATGAATGATTTGATGACCTTTACAAGAGGCATTTAATTAAACATGACAGATGCATATTTTACTGCTCTCATTTAACATTGGCCTGTGTGATCTGTGAAACAAACAGATTAACCTGTCAGAAGAGTATTTTTTAAGAACCTACATCAAACCCTTTAATCCCAAAATGTGACAAAAACCACATTTTAAAATAAGCATTCCAAGATGACAAAATAAAAACACCACTGTCACATCAATACAAAGACCCCTCAGTGTATCCTCAGAGGTAATTCTATATCTAGTCCAGTCAGTCACGGAGATGGGTCGATAAAAATGCCAGAGTGACACACAGAAGTGACCTGAAGCAGAGACATGGAGGCCTTTGAGTCAGTGAGCGTCTCAGCTCGGTTCCTCAGAGAGGAGCAGTCAGTCATGGCTGTGGATTTCTGCATGAACAGTCAGGCTGTTTCTTGAGCAAGCGATGCATCATACCGATGCGAAAAAATAACATGAAAACAAAACAATAACCAAACAAACACAACAGAAACAACTTTAAAAATTAGTTAAAATTTTACATGATATCAAGAATGTAAGCATATATGTAGCTGAAATCCCAATGCATCATCCATGAGCTGAATAACCAGCTCAGAAAGCCAAGATCACCAATTAATCAATTAATCCAAATAATTAACAAGTGGTCAGTTCATTTAGAAATTAATTAGTTCTTCAATTCAAATCAAAATTGAGCAGTAATCACTCTCTATATGAAAAATACAATCAAGTCATTACCAGAAATCACTGAGAAATTAGCAGTCAAACGTGAGTGACCTAAATATTTCAAAACATTCAATCATAAGAAGATAATAAAAGGTTTTTAAAAAATGAAAAAGGTGATCAATTATGAGTGTGATCTAAGAACTAATCAAACTGTCACCCAGATCAGAATGACCAAAATGTTTTTAAAAAGGCCCTTAAAACAAACAGTAAAACAAAATAAATGTGAATTAGCAAATTAGACCGCAGTTATCAAATGTGAGTAATAAACAGTCTCAGTATGAAAATATTTAATTTTTAAGAGTTCAAGACAAACAAAGAGAAAAAGGAAAAGGTTCTTTCAGATCAGTCTGAGATGGACACAGCTTCCCCATCTCATTGCATACCTGACCTCTTACCGCTGGCTCTGCACCCAGAACATTCTGACACTTCACTTTGAGTTAGGTCTTGTTTGCACTTTTCTGAGATGGATGACTTACTATGTGACAGGTTGTGGAAATTTTAGAGAACTTGGATTCCATCTGTTCCTTTTCATAAAGGATGCACAGTCCGTTAGAGGATAATGACCTGTGTTTTTTCAGCCGTCGGTCCCAGTCCTGGTTCTGGCTCTGCCCTGCATTTTTCTGGCCTTGTTATTATTATTATTATTATTCTGGCTCTCTCCACAATTCTCTTTCTCTCATCCTCACACACACTCTCTCACACACCTCCTGTCTTCACTTATCTGACCAGCTCCCCCACTACAGTATATATTGCTGCTTAGTTGCCTTGTTTCTTTTCCCACCAGCCTTCGAGCTTCTAGTCTCAGCATTCTTGCCACTTGTTTCACCCCCCACCCCCCCTTTCAAATAACCTGTTTGTGAGGATTTACTGAGGGTGGCTGTGGCTTAGGACGTAGAGTGGGTCGTCTCCTAACTGGAGGGTTGGTGGTTTGATTCCTGCCTTCTGTAGTCTGCATGCTGAAATGTCCTTGAGAAAAACACTGAAACCCTAGTGCTTTTATGGGAAATAGTGTAAATCACTTTGCATGCGCTTTACAGCTATAAGACCTTTTACCATTTTTTGTCTCTGCTTGTTTAATAAACTTTGGCCTTTGCTTGCTCATCTGGACTTATTGCCCTGTTCTGACCATTTTTCATGCCTCTGAGCCCCTGTTCACATTCTGCCTCTGGTCCTCCCAGATCAGTTCTTTGTCTGCCCGGACTTACAGGACTTATAAGCTTTGTGTATTTTCCTTCACGTTACAAATTAAACTGTTTTAGCATTCTACCTGTCAGTCTGTGTCTGCATTTTCAGTCCAGTTTACTTATTTGCAGTTTCTTCCATAGAAATGTTACAATCAACTGTCCACATCTCCACACAGAACCCTCCCCTTGCCCCCTTCTTTTGCAGCAGCAGCTTTACAGTGCTTCCCCCTTCCTTCACTGACCTTGGTTATGACCTATTGTTTGACAACGTCACTGCTTGGACTTCACCTGCTGGTGAAGGAGATGGGAGGATGGACAGTCACATCCTATTGCTTGCAGAAAACCTTGTAGATTTTTGATGTAGTCCAGTGGTTTAGAGATTATATGTTACGGGTCCCAAAATGGCGACGTCGCAACAAATGATCTGGAAAACACAGATATATTTAGCAACAATGAGGACACGAGGCTCTCAGTTCACGTTCCAAATTGTCTCTTTTTCTTTCTTTAATATTACATTCAAATAAACTATTCACAACAACATTTCTCCAAGTCGTCCCTTTCCATCTTTACACATTCTTTGTGTCCATATTCAGCACTCACAATTACCAATTACGCTCTCTTACCCAACTTGTGTTCACATCTGTCAGCACAATATATATATA
>NW_018127898.1:2530780-2533306 GCF_001952655.1 Monopterus albus | reverse complement strand
TCAGAGAAATACATTGTAAATACCTTCCTTAAACACGTTTAAATCTTAAACAATTACAGTTCTAACTCCACATATTTCAATTAACTCTCAAAGTACTTAACATTGTGACCGTTTATACAATTTGTTTGCAAAAATGTCAACCCCACCCCAATGTGCCAAGTTGCCTATTAACGTTAAATTACATTAAAGAAAACACAATCACGGGGTGGCGCACGCCCGTCCCTGCACTCGTTCCCGCTGTGGCGGCACACTCTGGCTAGGTCGTGCTACCCCACTCCGCACTGCCGCGGTTATCTTAACTTGTAACAAAAGTTCAACATAAAAGTTTGTTACATGGAAACATCCTGCCCACACTCACATTACGTAACTCACTACTACGTAACTCATTGGTTTCACACTGTGTACTGACCTGGAAAACACAGATATATTTAGCAACAATGAGGACACGAGGCTCTCAGTTCACGTTCCAAATTGTCTCTGAAGCTGAGCGGAAGGCCTCACCCATAAGACACACCTGGCGCAACTGCTGCCTTCACAATGGTTCCTACCTCAATGTTGCTTTGGCTTGTGACGCCAACTATTCATTGATATGCAACTTAACCTGGTCCTCCAGTGTACACAATGCATTGCCGTGTTCAAATGAAATACAGAGGAACTGTTATTTAATAATTCAAATGTGGTCATGCCGTTTTTGAGGTGTACCACATATATTTAAAGCATGCACACACACACACACACACATACACAAATGTCAAAGCACTCACCACTACTCACATTGCTGGAGCCCACAGCTGTCCAAACTGACAAGATCTTACATTTTTCTTTATATCCAATCTCTCTTTCATGTGCTCCAAACTGCCTGTGGTGAAATGTGCAGTGTGAAATGTGGAGGGACACAAAATGAAAAGTGAAGGAATATTTGCCATATTCATGGGATATGCGTCCAATTTTTTTTTACTTTGCTCTGGTCAAATGAAAAATGTCCTTGATCCTCAGTTTAGATACACCTTTTTATAGAACAAAGATCTGATTTGTTTTATTTATTTTTCCAGTCGGCCTTTGCAAATCTAAAGGTCACCTGGCTGGAAGGACATGTACTTTGCCCTCTTCATATCCTGTTGGCAGATTTTCCAGTGTTGCACAATGTATGACCACTGCTGTGATGACATTTCACATTGCAAAACTGTTAATAATAGACACAGTGTATACTATTAATAAGTGAACTGCAACATCATGTATGCAATTCAGCTTCCAAAGTATGCAAAATGTTTAGCAGAGATGGAAATTAGCAACCCATTATGTGCAACATCATGTATGCAATTCAGCTTCCAAAGTATGCAAAATGTTTAGCAGAGATGGAAATTAGCAACCCATTATGGCTGCATACAAGTCAGAATAAAGCAGCCTTCCTGATGGTTTGACACATTGTTACAATCATAAGACACTCAGGGTGCAATGACATTCACAGTAGAAAGCCTCTTAGGATAATAGTGACAAATCAAAGCAGGCTGAGGAAGTGAAGTGAAGCTCCAGTTTAGTCATTAAAGGGACAAAGCTATTCCTTTAAAGGAACAGTTTGACATTTTGGGAAATATGTTTATTCTTTTTTTATACTTTGCTTTCCCACTGTATTTTACCCTGTGTTGGTCTTTGTTTAGAGGAGGGAGGGGCTATGCTCCTCTCACACACACTCACAGCTGAGCAGAGGAGGTGAAGGGTTACTCCACAATGCAACAATCAACCAGTCAGGGAGACTTTATGAGCAGCTTATCAAACAGGTGTTGAACAAGCAGTACACAATCATGCAGAAATGTGACGTCTTCAACACTTTGCCCACAGTCCACTCACTAAAGTACCCATCTGTTTGCACTCTCGAAGTGCTGTCTAGTTTGATCTGTGGTCAGATATGTGAACAGGACATGCCAAGTCTGTGATACTCTGTGGGTGTTTGGATTCAAAATAAAGGGATAAAAATAACATGACATCCACAAACACCACAACTATATATGGAAGTCACTCTAACAATTCAGTTAGGAGAGACACTGTTCTGTTCCTGTGCTGCAGTGTGTTGCATTGCAATGAGCTTCAGGCCTCTGTCTGTCCGAATCGATATTTGAGCAAGAGGAAAGAAACAAAAATATCAGAAGGGAGGTAAACGAAAGGGTCAGTAGGTGGGAAAAGTGAGTTAGAAATGACTGAAAGTCAGGAGAGGTCAGTAGAAAGAAAGTGAATGTTTGCTTTCCCTCTATTCTGAGCAACAATAAAAGGTAACAGCACACTGAGATAAAGGAAGATATTCTCAATTTTCTGTTTGCACTAATAAAATTTGTAATTGCAGACTAATCAATTAAGAAATATTTTCTTATGATGGATACACTTTCTCCTTTATCACTCAAAAAAAATTTTAAATAATTACTTTGATTAAATCTTGTTTTGTTTTGGTTCAGTGATTGTCCTACTCTTTGTTTTATCTGATACATGTGTGTAACCAGCGTTGACAGGGTCTTAAACGTGGGTGGACACTCT
>NW_018127898.1:2528008-2530770 GCF_001952655.1 Monopterus albus | reverse complement strand
ATATTGGACCACTCCATAACAAAGCTTTTAAAATATCTGCTGACAGCAGGGATGTGTGTGGGCTGGGTCTGAGCATGTTAGGCAATTTAATTTAATCTCACATCTGAGGGCTATACGTAAATTAATTAAATTTTCAAACATTCAAAATAGCATGTTGATGCAGTTGCCTTATTGGTAAGCAGTTTTCTTAATAAAACTGAGTTTCAGCAAAATTGTTACTTTTTCAAGCCAACTGTTTCCTGGACATGGCATCAGGACATAGCTCTCTATTAGTGAGCTTTATACTGTGTCTGCACAGAAGGTGTACCAAGAGCAGCGTATTAGCAGAGCAGCAGCAGCTCTGGTGCTCTGTGTGTCTGCACAGGAGGTGACGAGACACAGCACTCAAAGGATTTTTGGAAGCACTCAGCAATACACAATCGTTGTGGTTATCTGGGCAAAATGCAGGAAAATAGACTTGAAACAAAAAAATATGCTTTGGGTCATGTTTATGGGACATAGCATGGGTAAATTGTGGGCCATTATACAATCCATGTAGATGGATTGACTAAAATAGGAGTCTATCTGTCCTGTACATTTGTGTTCTTACATTTAGAAAGAGCCAAGCTAGTTGTTTCAACTAGCTTCTGGGCCTTAAGATAAGCTATTTGCTCCAGACATGACAGTAGTATCAAACTTCTTATCTAACTCTTGGCAAGAAAGTGAATGATCTTATTTTATAACATCAAATCACTTCCAAAATAAAATAGAGTCACCCAAAAACTCTACCTCAGTTTGATTGCACAATTCCTCACATTCCCAGCATGCCTCTTTTTAGCCAGAGTTTGACTTTTGACAACTTGCTTTATTCTAATATATTTCTCTCTGGGCATTGGTCTAGAGGTTAGTATTTGAGGTTTTGTGCTGAAAGCATTTCCTTTCATACAGGCTTAACTGAGTGGAAGACAGAGGGAAGAGAAGCAAATGATTAAAGCTCCTCCCAGTAAACATGCTTGGATTACATGGAGCAGAGCCTTTACAATGACAAAAGTGAATTTCACAGTGTGTTCTAAAAACACAAAGAATTGAGGATGATCCTATTTTAAACATAAAAATATAGCAGCTATTCCATCCTGCACTTTCTCTTACAGGACAGCATAATAGCACATGCTTGTCTGTGGAGTGCCTAATTCATTTACATTTGGACAGCCCTCAGAAGATCCACATAAAACATGCTGTACACAGAATGACCTTGTGAGGTGTCACTGAGTAGAGATATTGTGTTGCACAATGCCATTTTATCTGTGCTACATCTTGATTTGCATATATTTTTGATTAAAATGGAAAGTTGGTAAGATTAGTTTGAGCAACAGACAAACAAAAAATTGTCTTTCTGAATCGGAAACTTGTAAATGTTATATTTAAATGATAAGGTCAGTCATTTTCTATATTAACAGTATTTTCAACACTCCACATACAGATATTAAAGCCAACAATGAATTGCCTCTACTCACAGTAAATGTCTGCCATGCTATTGTTGGTTTTAGTCTCTGTATGGGGAGCATTGACAATACTATTAATATAAAAAATGACTGAACCTTTTGTTTAATATAAAATAATGCTTTTACTTCTTGTCTTTGACTAATTTAATGTGTCACTGCACCTGATGTGGTATTGTGAGAGCTTTAAAAGACCAATCTGTTTACTGTATTAGCTTGTTTTTGTCAGCCCCTTGAGACTCCCTCAGGTCACAGATTGCTATGGCAACATCCTTGAATCACTCTTCAATCAAGCTGCCTCAGAGAGGTGTAACTGTCAGCAACATTACAAGTGTTTTCTCATCATAATAGTCTCAGTAATCATATGCTGTCTTATTTTATGCACTAGAGCTTCCTAATAAATCAGACATGACAATGTTACAGCTATTTGGTCAGTTTAAAAGACATTCCCCCATTTTCATCATGCAAAACAAGAAACTTGACTTTATGTTTTTTATATTCAGAGAAAAAACAAGAGAGATGAGACACTGTATGGGAGAAAGGTCGCAGCAGGATTTCACACTAAGCCACAAGGCAATATGTTGGCGCCATTGCATGCCATAAAAATGCACTCCCACTGAGTGGGAGCAATTTTATGTTCTGGTCTTAGGGAGGAGAAAATTATTATTTTTATCAATAAGTGAATCAAACTGCATTGCACAGTTATGAAAGTATTTTTCCATCACAAAAACTACATGATCTAGACATTGTTTCAAAGAAATCTAAGATAGCCTTGTGGGCATTAAGACTTTGGAAAGCACAGTGAAGAACCATACCCCTTTATCCCTTATTGAAAGCAAATGCTTCTCTCTAATCTGAATGATAAATAGACCAAGGTAGTACCAAGGTAAAGCACATCCTCATAGATCGCTGTGGGTGTGTGTGAGAGAGGGCAGAGTTGTACAGAAACTTTAAATCAAATCAAATCAAATCAAATTTTATTTGTATAGCGCCAAATCACAACAAAAGTCATCTCAGGACACTTTACAAAGTAAGGTCTAGACCTTACTGTTATCAATATTATTACATAGGGAAAACCCAACAAATCCCCCTTGAGCAGCACTTGGCGACAGTGGGGAGGAAAAACTCCCTTTAACGAAAGAAACCTCTGACAGACCCCGGCTCTTGGTGGGCGGCCTTCTGCCTCGACCGGTTGGGGTGAGTGGATAGAGGAGAGACAAAAGAAGAAAAGCAACAAGACACAACAATCAAACACTGATCAGGTCGATGTGGCCGGTGACTGCT
>NW_018127898.1:2503455-2524143 GCF_001952655.1 Monopterus albus | reverse complement strand
TTCAGTTTCAATGCCATATGTCAGAACGAGATCAAGAGTGTGATTAAAACAGTGAGTGGGTTTATTTAGTTTGAGAGAAGCCAACTGAGTCTAATAATGAACAGAATGCATTGTTGAGGCTGTCATTGTCGGCATCTACATGAATATTAAAGTCGCCTACTATGATTATTTTATCTGTACTAAGCACTAAATCAGACAGAAAGTCTGAGAATTCACTTAAAAACTCTGAATAAGGAGCAGGTGGACGGTATACAATAACAAACAGAACAGGCTTTTGAGTTTTCCAGTTTGGGTGTGAGAGACTCAGGGTGAGACTTTCAAATGAGTTATAACTATGTTTAGGTCTAGGGTTGATTAATAAGCTTGAGTCAAAGATCGCTGCCACGCCACCACCTCGGCCTGTGTTTCGAGGGATGTGACAGTTACTGTGACTAGGCGGAGTGGATTCATTTAGGCTGATATATTCTTCCTGCTGTAACCATGTTTCAGTAAGACACAATAAGTCAATGTGATGTTCACTTATCAAATCATTCACTAACAGAGATTTAGATGAGAGAGATCTGATATTTAATAGTCCACATTTGATTGTCTTATTACTTTCCACTATAAGAGGAGTTGTCTTAATTTTAATTAGGTTCTTATGAATAACTCTTCTGGAGATGATTCTTGATTTATATAATTTAGGTGGGCGGGGGGCAGACACAGTCTCTATGGGGTATTGGGAACAGTGCCTGGTGTGGACAGAATGCTTTGTATTTTATTGCAATGTTTTCTCACAGCATGGTTTTAAAAACAGAAAGAGAAAATGTCCCAAATTAATTTAACAAACTATCCAGTCAATCCAAGTAGATTGGGTCATAACATTATGAAACTTGGTGTGAACATGTATGCGTTTTAACCCAAGCCATGATGTTTTCCTAGTTTTGCTTCCAAACTGAATAGCATAGTTTTATAAAGCTGAGATGGAATTCCCTCACACCATACTCAGTGAAATAACTGGATATCCACACAGCTGAAACAAAGAATAGATCCCACTACAATCCAGATATTGCTCTCATTCCCACAGATATACTATTGATCAGAAGCAGATGCTGAAGCCTTTCAATTTTCCAGGACACAGCACAGGAGCAGATTTCATATTTGCTGCAAATACCAACAAGAAATAGGCTGGCAGTTGTCACAGAGCCTCTACAAAGTCCAGCAGGGCCAACGTATGGGCCAGGGCCACTTTCCCTTTCCAGTGAGCCAAACACAGATGATCAAAACCAGCAATATTATAGTATGGTTGCAGCTTTTTCTCTGTCTTAATTGGTGTAGAGAAACATGCTGGGCAAGTTGTCTGTTCATCACATTTACTCACACTCACAGTAACACCTGGGCATTTATGAGCTTCCAGAAAGGTTTAACATGTTTTTAGGACAAAATAAAGGTAGCAGGTTAGTGTGTGTTGTGTGTGTGTGTGTGTGTGTGTGCATTTCCCTGAACGACTGTGGCACCATATGGGCTTTCCAAATTAAAAGCGGTCTGAATTACATGTAACCTTGTGAGGCAGCAGGACTTTGAAAAGCTCACATTTCACTGGTGCTCTGCATGATTAAAACTTGCTGGCGTCAACTCTCCTGTCAAACCTGAAAGTAAACTGCATAAGGTTCACTGATTAAAAATAAAAAAAGTCCATCATGTCTTGTTTTATCTCACATTTAAAGTGCATTCACATGCTGAGGGAAGCTGATAAGAGATGTATTTTGTGATACAGAGATGGACAATAAGTAAATAAATGCTGAAGTTAAGAGAAAAAAAAAATCAGTTTTCAGTTTGGTCAGCAAACTATAAAAGAAAGTTGCCTTCATTTTATAGCCTATCTTTTTAGGTTCATTATTTTAGGCCATACAAGATACCTAAAAAGTACAGATGTAGTCTGACTTCAGGGTATTCTTAGTGATATTTATGTACTGTTTTCACTCACACTATATTTCTATGACATAATGATTTGATAAAATAGACACAGATTACACAAATGTAAATCTAAATTCTGACTAAATATAAATACATACACCGTTGCCTTGCAGGAAACAGGGAGCTATAATACAATAGGTTATGTGCCTGTTGTTCCTTCTTTACCTCCTTACAATAAGAATAAGGTTGTTACTTAAGAATTCAATTTACTTTCCCTTTCTTCTATGAAGTTTCCAGATGCTACTCCCTTGTCCCCCACAGTCTTGTTTTCCTCCATTGTATCCACACTTAAATACCAGTTGAAAGCAGTCAGTGTTTTATTAGTCCTGTAAAACACAACCACCCTGTAAATCTTGGCCTGTATTATAAAGCATTACCAAATAAAAAATAGTATCTGGCTCAGAATATGACTATTTACTAATCAAGAAAAAATATTTGGCATTTTAACAGTATGTCACATTAGTGCCAATTGTATCTGAGCCTTCTGACAACACAGTGCCAACAGCTCAGCTGTCACCATGAATCATGCTAACAGCAACAGCTGCCCGGATTCACTCTGTACTCAGCCTGTTAAATCTCTCTTAGCAACAACTTGCCTCACTACATCGATGATAATATGATATCTCAGCTACTGTGAGACGTCTTACTATAAAATATGAGCAATACAGGTAAACAGTCTTGCTGCAAATCAACTGCCAGATCCTGCTGAGACTATCAGCAGTCTGACTATTATGTATCCTGTGGCCTGCATCAGAGGCTGATTATTATTTGTCTGCTTATTGTTTACACACTTCTGCGGGACCAAGATGGTGTAGTCTGTTTGGCAGAATACTGGAGTTGCATTGTGCTCAGAAAGACAAAAAACAGACAGAGGACACAAAGGCCCCTCCATCGCACCGGAAGAGCTGAAAGGTGGGCGCTCAGCTTGCTGCCTGTGTCTGTCCAGTGCTCACTTCTGTCACAGTGCTGTGAAAGAGGCTGACTTAGAAACAAATTCAGTTTTCGTTGCTATGCAACACAAAATAATTTCCGCATTGTGAGCATATGTGCCCTATTTCTACTGAAAATAATGCACAAAAATGTAATAAAAGAGTTATTGTTTTTCACATTAAATCAGACGAGATAGTAAAAAACTGCTAAAAGCAATGAGGAAACATAAGTGCTGTAGTCACAATTCTACATGAAAAACAAGTAACAAAGAACAGAAAAAAAGATAAGAGCATATTTTAGTGAAGCTAATTAGCACCCGAATCCCTAAATTAAGAGAGAACAGTCTAACTATTTGAACAAGGTCAATGAGCCAATAGGGGTGTGTATATTTCTAATCTTCTCAGAAGATATTCTCTAGACATGGGAAAACAGATTTAGAGGGATTCAAACATCACCTTTTCACAGGCTGTTGGACCAAAGCATGAGCTTTAAAGGCTCAGAGAGCCTTAGAATGTCAGTAAGACTGGTCACAAACTCAACCTTGACTCAGAGCTTCACATATCTCTTGAAATGCATGTCTTGATTCAATCAGTGTGTTTGATTTTTCATGATACTCCAACATTTGAACTGAAAAATGAATTAACAAATTACACTGACAAATAACAAGCTGTGAATCTTGAGGCTTCTGTTTGTATTGGTTGAGTCCATGCAGTTCCTGCCAGCTTACTGCAGCTGCTCCTTCCTAAATCATCAGCTACTTCTCTGGTAATGATAAGACATCAGCTCAGCTTCCTCCAAGGCCACCGTGTCGCCTCAAAACACACTGGGCAAAGCAAATTAGTAGTATATAAACAGAGACAGGATTGACAAAGGAGGCATGAGGCACATGAAGATGAGAGACAAGCACACACTCAGAAAATTTATTTCTTTTATGTATAAAAAAAAACAAGTTTAAAGCTACGGTTTCTTCATTATTGTGCTCCTAGTGAGATTGGCTCCTTCGGAAGACACTGGAAACACTGCATGACTCTAAAAATGATGATTAGCATTTCTTCTTATGAGAATCTGAAACAAAAAACAGTTTTTTTTTCTGACTTACTATAATGAATGTAAAATGTGGCAATAAAATATATTCACATATAACACTGTGCTGGTGAAATGAAAAAGATAAGTGCAACTAGATGCATTCCACCTTCTAATGAGGCGGTGCAGTTAGAATGTATCTGTGTATTATTATTTACAAAAAGCTGCATGTATTTGTAGCCTTATTACTCCACTGTCACTCCTTTCCTAATTATATGAACATGCTCATCATTACTGACTTGTCTGAATAAACATCATCCAAACACCGTGTTGCTAAAATGTGTATATGGAGGTTTGTAGGTAGATAAAAAAAAATTTTTTAAACCACATATTTATGAGGATTTTGTCATAAGTCTGAGATTCAGCCACCAGGGACGGGCGTTGTGGGCACTTCATGGTTGAGTATGTAATTGTTCTTCATGTTCAGGATCACGATGGAGGGAATCTCTCATAGCAGGTACTGACTGAGAGGCAGGATACACCCAAGTGAGGTTGCCAATCAGTCACGGGGCAAACACATACATAAACAGACAAACCCAGCTGACATTACCTGCATATATTTGGACAGTGGAAGGAAACGTAAGCCCCCTGAAAAAACTCACAGAGACGCAAGAAGAACGTACAAACCCACACATGAAGACCTCGGCTGGCTGGTTTATTTATTTAATTATTAAAATTTAAAAAAAGGTTTAAATTAGTAAGCAAATGTTGAAATATCACAACTCTTAATCCTCATTAAGTAATCCTGACTCCTAAATCTCCCATAAAGCAGCACAGGCTTTCTATTAAACATTTGTGGTCTCCAACACTGAACCAGGGTCACTCAGGTGATGTCACTTCAGTCATTTTCTGATTTGACGCCGCTCCGCCAGAGCCACACTGTTCACTCTTTTCCCAGGCTAAGCACAGCTCTATGTCTTTTTTTAAAAGATTTTTTTGGGCCTTTATTAATCAGTAAGTCATACAGAGGTGGACAGGTAATGAGAAGAGAGAGACCTGGGGCAGAGCTGTCAGTGGCCGGAGTTGAACCGTCGACCCCACTCGGCCACCTGGTGCCCTAAGCCACATGTCTGGTAGAAGAGCGCTCCTTTGAAATGGATAAAAAGTTACTAAACATAAAATACAGCTTCACTGTGAGGTATTACCATGTTTCATGTATGCATGTGTTGTTTTAGTATTTCAGTCATTGGAGCATTTCTGTCAGTTCAGACACCCTCTAAGGATGAGCAAGCTTCTCCTGCCTCTTCAAACATTCATGCATCACTGGCTTCTCCGCTTGTTTCTAATACTTTAACACACACCGGTATTTGTGGCCAATCACTAGAATAAATATAAAGCATTTATGTACATAAATAAAGGATATCTTTAATCTGTTTGAGTTTTTAAATCCATGTGGCTTTATGGTCTTCATAAGCAGCGTGACGACAAACAAGCGTCTGTTGTCAGTGATCCCTTCACACACCATCTACCCTGAACCACTTTCCTCTTCTCACAACTAACATTTTCATTTCATTTTCTCTCTTCTCTCCATCTTTTCTTTAATTTAGCTAATTGCTGCTCTCTCACTCCTTTCCTTTAAGTTTGGATGCTGTTGCTGGAGGCATCTAATCTATTGCAACAGCCGAGGTCACCCACATTTCTTTCCCTCTACATGAAGTGTGTTTCTTTCTTAGTGGCACAAATTGAAAATGTTTTAAGACCATCAGGCTTGGTATTTTCTCATACTAGTCTGCCAAAACCAAGTCACTTTCAAAATATGTCCACATGACTAGGGAACAGAAACACAGATTTGTACATTATGTCAACACAGCCACAAGAGACTAAAATGTGTTTCTCTGGAATACCCACGGCTTCAGTCATGGCAAAAGCCAGAAATACGTTACTGTCATCTAGCCCCTTAATTGCCAAGTAATAAACAGTGGAATGGTTGTAAAATGACAACGGGTATAAGTAAGTCTATTTTAAACTTTGATTTGTTGTTTGTGCATGTTTTACCAATCAAAAAAGCCTGAATTGCCTCAAGAGAGGAAATGCTGCTGCTATCATCACCTGCCTTGTTAGAAGATAGGTTTTTGCATGGGTGATACAGCATCCAGCCCCATGGCTACAGGTGAGTCAAACCTGTCCCCAATAACAAAATATGAAATAATGAGGCAAAATTTCCTGGGCTTGAATAAAAATGTTGCGAGTGGAGGCTGCAGTAAAGAAAACTTTTGAACCTAAAGTATTTTATTTACACAATCTTACTCTACAAGCAAATTTTTTTATGAAAAAAAAAAAGATACTGTAGGAGCAATCTCGACCTCAACTAATCGGTTGCATCATGGCTACAAAACCTATACACATTTCAAAATTATAGCCACAAACATCCGACTCTCCGTGAGCACCCTCAGGTCATCACTGTGAGAAACCAGCATATACTGTCCCATCCCTCTAGAGAAACAATAACTCGTTCATAGACTTGGCCTCTAGAGGCCAATAAATGTTTACAGCAATTACGTAGTCACATAAACATTTATTAAAATTTGACTGGATGAGTCATTCATTACAGAAATGATGGCACACATATGTTGAAACACCACAGTAAGACAGTAGATCACAGAGAAGACAGAAGACTACACAGTGCATATTGTACACTGCCATTTGGAGGAATCACTTAATGAGCTAATGTGCTCAAATGCCAGGGGCCTTGCAAGATTTATGATGTAGCTGACCAATTACACTAGCTTTGTGCATGGGACAGAGGAATCTGTCTGAAGGCTTCATGGTGACTGATGTGATGTAGTAACAGTTATAGCTGATTAATTGTATATACTTACATAAAAGAACCAAGTTGTTTGGCCCCAGCTCCTCTGATCCTCTACAGAATAAGCAGTATAGAAAACTGATGCATGTATGGACAAAACTGTGAAATACTTGTGCACACAGAAAGCTGTAGTTTTTGTGATGTGCTTAAAAATTGTTTCACAGTTAAAAATAAAATGCAACCATTGACCTCAAAATTCTGCAGAAGTTATGAGCAATTCAGCATAAAATAACACATCAGTCTCACATCATATAAATATAAAGTTTGTGGCATAACTAAAAGAGCAGTGGTTCCAGATACCATTGTGCTGTACAGTGTCAGAGCAGACAAAACAACTGTACAATCATTACCTTGAATGTCTTCACTGATAATGCAGCACTTCAACAGTAGACTCTAGACCATTACTGCTGTGGGATAGTGGAACAAAGATAATGGGGGGAACAGCAGACTGGTGGACACATCATTTTCAGGGTCCAGAAGTATCAGCATCATAGTTTGCCTTTTTTTTAACACGTCTATCAGAATCAATATCTTTCAAAAGTATAGCACCCATTTGAGGCTTGTCAGTATAATTTGACATAGTTATTAAATATGAACATGTTTTAATTCTCACATTGCAATTAACCACTGCACCAGTTCTGAGTCTTACTGGCTGAAAAGCATAAACACAGATTTTTGGAATTTCACATTGCACCTTTGAGTTTTAGCCCACATTTTGTTATAGCTGAGCAACTAAAATACTTGTGATATAAGGCTCGCCCAAACAGTAAAATGTCTGAACAGTTCACTCCATTTAGTGCAGGAGAGCCATGATGAGGAACTGCATGTTCTCTCCCCCTGAAATTTCATGCTTCAACAGCCACCACACAGATTCAACACAATGGATTTCAGTGCAAACTGGGAAACATTCAACAGGTCTGTGAGGGTTCATTCTTTGGAAAGAAAGAGAAACATATACAGTAAAACAAAATTTGAAAACAGCATTATAGGGTAATTCAATTCAAGTCATGTCAGTGCAATGCAATTCAGTTTGGTTCACCCACATATATAAACATAGATGCACATAAGAGCTTTTTCTTTAAGTTTTTTTCTCGTCATGTGATACAATTTTTTTTATCTTGTCTGATTTTGGACTAGTATAATATGTTAAACATCTTTTTGGATGCAATGCTACAAAGCTATAGCACAGTGAAAGACCAGTTTCAATGTTTATGGACCTAGTGTGCTTCCATAATTGCATTACGATCATATATACTTTCAGTCCAGTAAAGCTGCCCTGCACTCAGCACTGAAAAATGATGTCATGACAATTATGAATCTCATGCACATGGGTAGTAAAGAAGTGATCAGAGACTGTTAAGTGTATGAGTATACATTGCTCATCATCTTGTGGTTTAATACTGTACAAAAGAGCGAGTGCACAGAATAACTTCTTCATTTACAAATACAATGCATCACTGTTTCTTTTGACGTGAGACACTGCCTGAAAGGGCTCAAGCTTGCACAAAAATTGCAAATGCTATGAATGACAGATGAAGCAACAATATAGAGATTTATCATAGTACCACCACATCTTTAGTCTGCCAGAATGGGAGACTTATGTAGACTGGTAGATGCTCCAGACACAGAGGCTCCTGCCTGAGTCTGATGTGTGACAAAATAACCGATTCAGTTCGGCTGTGATTTTATCTCATGCTGCCTGTCCAACCACACCTGTAGGCTCAGAGGGACCCGAGCTGGAAGTGACAGCTTGCAGCTGAAGCTGGCCATTGTGAAAAATAGTCCTTGCCTGACCTGTCTTAATTACAAGAGCTTCCAGACACAGTTTGACACTCCTGGGATTACTGTAGATCCTTGTTTCAGTTTGGACCACTGTCCTCCACTTGACTGGCAGCAGGTAGTATACAGTAGCAGAAGAAGCTAATCCTGAGGAAGATAAAATCAGGAGCAAAGGGTTATTGCAGTGTGGTACCCCAGGCAGTGTTGTTGTACAATATGCACATGTACAAAAGAAACTTATTTCTTTGTCACTGAAAAAATAATCACTATTTCTGTAATGACTTTTCTGTGAAAAAGAAAACCTGTAAAATATATTATATTTATTATAAAACATAAAAAACAAACAGCTGTGCAAAGCAAAGTCTTCTCTATTTATGTCCTGTATTTGCGATCAAACACCAATAATGTGAGGTTTGGATTATGAGATGTCATGTTAAAAACCAGCTGAAGGAGTGAAAGTAATTTTTGGCTGATTCCTGTGAGTCATGAGTTACAATGAAGATGAGTGTCATGTCATGATGAGAGAGCATGTGCTTTATTTTGGTGATTCTTTTAAGGAAGGAAAAGCGTGACTAAACTATTTTCTTCATGTGTGACTCAAATGTGATGTCTGAGAAAAAGGTGACACCTAGATTTCTTGCTGTTGATTTAACATTTGCCAATTTGGTCCAAAATAATTCATAAAATCACATAGTGTGTTAGCTCCAAATATTAAAATGTCAGATTCAGACTGATGTAAATGTAAAAAAAATGTTGGTTATCCAAAAATGTAAACAATTAAAACAGTAAAAGAGCAGCTAGGTTGTTAGAAACACTAGATCACAGGGACTGTCATAGCTGTATCACCCACATAAAAATAAGAACCATTATGATTCTGTAAAATCTGACCTAAGGGCAGCAGAATAAATCTGGCTCTAGAATCAAGCCTTGGGGCACACCACCACAACCAGAGGTGCTTAAAACGGTGCCAATATTAACAGCAAATGTGTGATCTCAAAGGTACGGTTAAAATGGTCTGAGCAACCCAAGTGTTAAGACAAGTTACTAAATTATCCCTGTCCACTATGCCAAAGGCTGCACTTAGGTCAGAGAAATAAACATGGTTCTTTTGTGAGTCATAGAATAAGGGATCGTTTCTTGGTGCATCTATATAAATTTTCAGGATTGCTCTAAGTGATTACAGAAGGTCAGCAGAAGGTTGGACTCATATCATGTGTCATAAATATTAGGTTTTCCTGACAGAAATATAAGACTTTTGGAAGATAATCAAGTAAGACTACACAGAGCTGAATCATAGGAATGGAAAGCACTGATACAGACCACCCAAAGCCTGCTAGGAAGAACCGGAGCCTTCATTTACATGGAAACACTTAAATTTGATCTTCAGAGATGATTCTGTTTTTTAACTGCCACACAAACTTGACTTTTCAGTGAACCAGTTAGTTACTCTGACTCACAGTGGCTAAAAATAGATGCAAGAACTTAAATGGTAAAAAAGCAGCATCTTAGTGTGAAATCATCCTTGTACACTAGTAGACAAGCAATATTGGTCACTGTCAATGACTATGATGTTGATTTAGACTTGTGGCAGGATGTGTTTTGGGTTTTTAACTGGATGTATGTTACGCACTGATTTCATGTGTAAATAGGCTTGGCCTGTTGTGGGGGGTATAAACATATGAGCATGTGTATTTCAATATATATAGTATGTGTGTTCATCATGCACTTAGTTGTGGTGGTGGGTGTGGTATCAGATTAAAAGTGTTATATTATGTTATGCAAGATTCAGACATCAGTAATATAAACCTATGTTTGTTTCAGTACATGCACACTTAACCCTTCCTTGTGCCTTGAAATTACTGTTCATTGCGTCGCATGGTCCATGGGCTAAACATGATGTGTTGACTGGTATTTTTGTCAGATTGTAGAAAACGGTGAGTTTGTCTAGTGTTTCTGTTCAAAAACTGCAGTTCCATTTGCAAACCAACACATTGCCTGTGAGGGCACTGTACTGTGAGTGAGCATACTAATAGCTATATGTTTAGGCATTCTAAAAAAGTATTTTTTTTATCACATTCAAACAAATGTGATATATCTGAAAATGGGTAGCCTATAAGATGCAACTGGCATGTGAAACCAGGTTTGATTCTCCTCCTCAGGTCTCAGTGTGTTTACTCCCATAGAGGGCAAGCTTTCAGTGACACATGTGACTCTCAGAAAGAAGATGAGAGGAGGTTTTAATAATAATCTGAACTCCATGCGTGATCTCACCATATCTTAAGTGGGATTATTTGACGAGAAACGGGGAAATGGACAGTCGCTTGTCTTGGCCAACTATGTCCAGATGGAATCATAAAGCCTGCGCAGTTGTCAAAATGATTCGGACTTCTACGGAAACTGACACTGGGACTTATGCTGTTTATATTTGACACGTGACTGACATCGAGGAAAGCGGCATTGTTGAAAGCCGAATCCGCGCCTTGGGAACCTGGCTGTGACTCATTCAGTAACCGGGCTCCGTCCTGTCCGCCCACAGGACTGCGGGGGCCACTTCATTCTTAAAGTCGTCCTTTGGGAACGGTGACCAAGTTCTGGGTCAGGTGCGCAGATGTCCTGGACTAGACTATAAAATAATTCCGAGCATCAGACACTATACCTCTACATCTGCGGGGCATAAAACATGCGACTCCTAAGTCAGGGTGTCTCCATCGGTGCCCAAAAACTCCAACAGGGAACTCCTTCGACGTGTTTCGGCTGTTTCTCCGTTGAGCGCACACCTATCCAGCATTGGTGATCATGACTTCGGGTCTGCCTCCGTCTAAAACCCTGTACATCTGCATGGAGGTGGTGATCGCCTTGTCCTCGGTCATCGGGAACGTGATGGTGGTCTGGGCTGTGCGTATTAACCGGTCTCTGAGAGACACCACGTTTTGTTTCATCGTCTCCCTGGCCTTGGCTGACATTGCGGTCGGGGCTCTTGTCATCCCCCTCGCCATAACCATCAGCATCGGACTCCAGACGCACTTCTACAGTTGCTTGATGGTCGCCTGCACAGTGCTCGTCCTCACGCAAAGTTCGATCCTGGCACTGCTGGCCATCGCCATCGATCGCTATCTGAGAGTCAAAATACCCATGAGGTAGGCCCAAAGGTGAATTCCTCTAGTTTTCAATATCTTGTCCTATTTATCGAAAGCCCGTATCTGTCGATCGCTGCTCGGACCAAGGGCACAAGTCGAACGGTCATTCCAGTGTCATACGGGATTTATATTTCACCTCCATCCATAAATGACTGTAATATGTGGAGCAAAGGTGCGTCCGACAATTTGAATCACCGCACACAACCCTTCATCTAGGGCTGCATTAATCAGCTCTGACATCTTGCTGGAAATTACAGCGGAAATTCGGTGGCTTGTAAGACTGTGACATTTTCATACACAAAGGATATTTGTACTTACTCATAAATGCACACATAGCCCATATATTTCATTTCTTTTATTTATTTATTTCATCTAGATTTCCAACACATCATTTCCTCCAGTCATACAAATTTTATGATTGAAAGGGAGCAGAGCTTTTGTGACTGTTGCTTAGTGCCTCTATAAAACTGGTTTGGCTATAGTATTGTTTTTGAAAGTTTATGTACTTCAGCTACAAACATATAGCAGATATTATATAAATAGATGAGTAAAGATGATCTTGGTATTTAGTCTATTTACATATTTAGCATTTACATTAGGATGCCCAAGATCTGAAGAAGAGTCCGGGCCATTTAGCACGCCAGAGCAAAACTTGTGCAAGAATGTGGAAGTCATACATGTTATCTTGATCCCTTTTGCTCTGGCTTGGTCAGTGTCACGGCGGAAACTGGTGTTTCTGTTGTGTGGTGAATTTTATCATCATTTTACACTTTGCCTCATCATGACATGAAAGCTCCACTTCTGGTTGGAGAGTACGCATGACTAGTCAATAGTCTTATTGTGGCTGGTAGGTGGATTGCATAATTTCTCAAGCAACCAACAGATAGTATGAAAAGATGCACACTGAGAGGTTTTTAATACAGTACAATACAATACAGTGTACTGTGTCACTAAGTTGTTCAAAATCTGCCAAAAAGGTTGTATTATAATGATTATGGTCTTTATTTTATCTGTAAATATTTGTATCAAGTCTTAAAATATTACTGTAACAAAAAGGGGTGCTGGTGCTGCAAAGGAAAAATAAAAAAGAAGTATATTTTACTGAGTCACCAATCTGAGAAAATGTATTTCCACCTCACTGGTGGTCCGTTTTCGCCAGAGATTTTCATGTGGACATTTTCACATTTCACCAGCACTGATAATTTCTTTTTTCACTCTCCTTTGGTAAAGTGATAACGTGAGCCAAAATGAGTCCCCCCTCCCTAAATCACCCCTGGAACTCTTGCAGGACACATTTTAACATGCACTTAATGCTTTTTATAGCAGAGGTGGTTTGGAAGCACACTGTCATGATAAGGGTGGTCTGTCTGGTGTGCTTGGCTGGAGGATAAGATTTACAGGTGGGAGACGATCAAAATCCCACAGGGACATAGAGGTAGATGGACAGCAGTCAAATCCAGAAAGCAATTTCTGTCAGGCTAACAGCTGATCTGTATGCAGACAGACAGTCATGTTTTACGAGCAGCTGTATGGAGGGTTATGAGTACACAAGCTGATATAAAACCTGACGTCACATAATGGAAAACCTAGTCCAGACATGGTCTGTTTTTAAAATCCTTTCACTCATTGGTAGTGTGTTGTTTCTGCCTCACTCTGGCTTTTATGTCAGAGTGCTTGAAATATGAGCAATTGAGAGTAAACAAAGGAAAAGCAAAACGAAAAAATATGAAATTTTGCTCTGGCACATATTTAAGTGTGTATCTCTGTGTTAGCGTTAGCAGGGTTAGCCAAGAAGCAGGCAAGAGAGAGAAAAATGTGCAAGAGAGTGGGAGTGTGAGAGGAAGAAAATGCTCCTGAAATTTGTTGCTCACCCCTTTCATCTGGTTAAGTCAGCTTTTACTCTATAGAAATGAATTTAAAACAGTCTACCACAGGAATCTTTCATGGACCTCTCCATTAACTGACCATTATGTAGAGAGACAGAACTAATGACATCCTATTAAGCTACCAAAGAATTTCAAACAGTTATGTTAGGCAAACACCCACAGTTTTTCTTTTCTTAACCTAACTCTTGTGATTTCCAAAAAAGGAAGATTTTAGAGATACTCTTCCATCAGCTAACATGTCACACAGATCCAAAAGCCATGGGAATTACAGGACAAAATAGCTGTAATGGTTTATAATTCAGTCTATTACAACAACCCCGTGAACTGCAGCCCTAAAGCAACACGATGTAACTTTTGAAAGATGAAATAACCCATTCTTTCTTTGACAGATAAAAATTTAAATTTAGCAGCAATACAATACACCAGTGACAAATACAACACCCTCAGGAGTTTTGTTGATACAGCCTCACTGGGTCTGCTCTGATTTATGGCTTCTAAAGGTTAAGGTTATGAATTAACAAACCTGAGAAATGTTATGTTATATAACTGTCATTACTCAACCAATTTGTTGACTTATTTTTCTTCTCCACTTTTGCTACATTTTATGTCTTACCATTTTCCATCATCTTGTAATCGTTTCATGTGGCAGCAGTGAATTTTCTTCAACAAAAGGTCAGCATAGTCTTGCTTTAAAAGTGGAAAGAAGACCTCGGGCTACAATTTGCTAATGATTTGACTGTGGTAATGGATTGCCTATAAAACAAGATACAACAAAACAAAATACTCTTTTAGATTGCCACTAACACTCTGCAGAGGCTTACGTTGGATGACTGCAGCTCCCCATGCTACTGGCGATGGCTATAGTGATCCCTGTACATGGTTGGTTTTTAAAAAAATTACAGCGCTGCTGCGGTCAACGTACAAGTACTGTATGTAACCCATGGTTCCTATTGCCCTTGCAGAGTACCTACCATAAAGTAGGAGCTAAAGAAGTCCCTCAAAATGGCATTCTAACAATTATTATTATTCTCAGTTCCTCTGGTGTGGGCATGTAAAAAAAGGGGGCACTTTTTCCAATAGTTCTAAGAGCTATAAAATGTTTGTCCAGTCCAAAAGCACCTAAAGTGTAGCAATTTTTGACAGTATAGCCAAAGTGCTAAAGTTGCCAACTGGACTGGCCATCATGGCACAACACAAGAGAGCCAACTCAGGACAAGACTCAGCAGTCCACCTGCATCTGAAAGACAAGGACACACCTTTGAAGACAGCAGTGTACACAGCTTGGCCAGAAAAGACAGATGGTTTGAAAAGAGGAGGAAAAGAGGCCAGCTACATCAAACTAAAACAACCATCATCAAACAGCAGAGGTGGTCTATCAGCCATTTACAGTACAATGTGGTCCACACCTCCCTCCTAAGATAATTCAACACCCATTCAACCTTAAGGCCACATTCTGAGTTTCAGAGGTTTGAAAAAACACAGCTCTCTTCACTCATTTCTATGAGGGACTGTGTTCACCACAGCTGGCACCAACACTGCAGGGGGCTCCAGTAAAATAATGCAGCCCTGTGCTGTGAAAAACTTGGATCTGGTAAAGCTTTAGCTGCACTGGACTATGGCATCATCCGACAAAGGCGCTATGTTGAACAAACATGTATGGAGGATGGTCGGAGCGTGGACGCCCACAGGAAGAAAACTCTTGTTTACCTTGTTAGTACCAGCATTTAGTTTTTGATAATACTTTGTATGGAGCAGATAAAAAAATTAAAAACTTGCTCAGATATCAATTTTGCAAAAATAGCATTATTTCAGTTTATTCATATTTATTCACTTATTCCTTGCCTGCCTTTGCCATTCCATTAAGTGCCTCATCATTTCAGATTCTGCCACCTGCTTTGCATTTACCCGAGTTTTCTCACTTTCCCAGTCATCTAACTCCCCACACCCCTACCCTCCTCATGAGCTCCCTAGTAAGTATGCCATCCCATTTTCACTTACCTTCTGCTAATTTGCCATAGCAGCTGTAGCCTTTCAGCCAGCCTGTTGTTTTTTTGTCTCATTTGCCTGGTGTTTTTGCTTGTCTGCCGCTGACCTCGCAATTAACCACTTAGCAGCTTTAATAAAAGTGAACAGTTTTATTTTTGCATGGTGTCCCTGAGTTGTGCATTTGAGTCCAGTGTTATCCTGAGCTGTGGCACGTCGCCATACTCTGCATCTCTCCACTAAAAATTTTTCTCAATGCTTTATCCTCTCTCTTGTCGCCATAGCTACAGGCGGGTGGTGACCCCTTGGCGAGCTGGCACGGCTGTGTTGTTGTGTTGGTCGGTGTCCATAATAGTGGGCCTCACGCCCATGTTGGGCTGGAATAACCTGCAGCGTCTCCGTGACAATGGCTCCTTGATCACTGATGACCTTTTGGTGACCTGTGAGTTTGAGACAGTCATAAGCATGGACTATATGGTCTACTTCAACTTCTTTGGCTGGGTGCTTCCCCCTCTGTTACTCATGCTGGCCATCTATGCTGAGATTTTCTACATGATCCACAAGCAACTCAACAAAAAGGTAAGACTTTCTTGCAGGACATGGTTGCTTTGTCTGATGTGCAACAATCAGTAGACTAATTGCTATTAAAGCAACTTTAATGTAAAATTATTAGAAAGCTACATTTATGTAATCTTCTTCTTTATCTCTCTGTAGGTGTCAGCAAGCCACACAGACCCAAGACGTTACTTTGGCAAAGAACTCAAGCTAGCCAAGTCGCTTGCCTTTGTTCTTTTCCTCTTTGCAATCAGCTGGCTTCCTCTTCACATTGTCAACTGCATCACCCTCTTCTGCCCTGACTGCAACAAACCAGTGATCCTCATTTACATTGCCATCATCCTTACCCATGGCAACTCTGCCGTCAATCCCATCGTTTACGCTTTCCGCATCAAGAAATTCCGCACAGCGTTCCGTAAAATCTGGAAACAATACGTGCTTTGTCGAGATTCTGTTGGTCAGCTTCCTCGAAGAGGGAGCCAGCGAGGACAGATTCATGAGAGGAGGCTGAGGCAGACTGATGATGATGATGATGATGTGTGACTTTTGGCAAGTAATTGGATTGGAATTGAAAAGTTTTACCTCAGCGGTTCACAGAATGGAACAGACTCTGGCTTTATTTTTATGATTGGGGGATTAATGGTCAAAATGACCTTAATGGCATTGAAGGATGTCAGAGGAACGAAACAGGCTAAGGAATTCTGCTGTGGACTTGACTGATCTCCTCCATCCAACATGTTTAAGAGATAGGATGACAAATCAGCAGGAGGACAACATCCACATCCTAAATCAGACTTTGATTTAGATGAGTTTTATTGTTTTTCCACTGGCTGACAAAATGATGATGATGTCGTATGGGATAAGGGGCTTCTCATCAGTTTCAACACCAACCTCTTGAACTTGAATCAGTGTATATTTGTAGCACATGCCATATTATAAAAGTGTATAGTGTAAGCTGATCTGAATTCAACCTCATGGCCTTTTTCATGTGAGTAATCTCAAATCGTTAAGTATCTCATGAGCTATATTTACATGCTTTGTCCTGTGGCCTTACAGAGAGAAAGTAAAGTACTAAGGAAAAATGTAGCATTGTGCTAGTAGGAAGTGGGAATCTGGTAAACAAGCGTTGGGCACTTGGTATTAAAAACCAGGATTTTTGGTGAGATGACATGTTAATGGAAAAGTTGCTCCTCAGACTCATGGTCTTTAAAGATATATGGTGTATTAGGATGTGTGACGGTTATGTGTTTTGACATTTCTGAGACCGTTTTACTGACAGAATACTGGTTAATAGTTGTAGCATTCATTCTATTTGTGGACATGGACAATGGTAAAAACCTTGCAGCCACCTATAGTAACTATGTAACTCTGTAGTTAAATCAGTGTTGCTGAATGGAAGACTGTGAATGGAGTGTTGGAGCTCCTGGATCTGCTTCATTTGATCTTGGTGATCTTTAAACCCTGTAATGTACCTCTACTGTACATGTCGGCAGGCCCTTTGCACTACTTACAGGTGTTTTCACAATCAACTTTTCAAACATTTTCTCCTGATTCTTTAGGATGAGGCCAGCATAGAAGCAGCACCTTCTCTCTTTCACTTTTGTTAGCCAGAAAACGTAAACTAACCATTAAAATGAGTGAGATTTGAAATTAAAACATGTTGAGATAAAGTAGGACTGCTGACACTAATAAACTGCACTATATGTAAGTAATGTATGCATAAATGTTAACTGGAGGTACTGTATACAAATGACCTAACTGAGCAAATAGCTGTATATCTCTGACGTATCCTCTTACAGCTGTTGATTGAATGAGCAGATTGGGGAATCCGTCCTCCAAGCATCTCATCAGATTTTTTTTTCAAGACAATAACAAATGGAAACAAGGATAGTAAGCAAAAAATGTCACAGCATAATATGAGCCCTGGTTTAAATTTATATTGGTTTATGTGCAAGCAGGTAGAAGCATCAAAATCCATTTGGTGCGTCATGACAGAAATAACGTCACTTTCTCACTCTGTTTCTGTGTAACGAATCTAAGGCCACTGGTGGTGGGAGGCTGAGTCTTCTGTATAGACATTGGGCTTCTGTCACTCAGCGGAGAGTGGGCTCATGGATGAAAAAATGAAGGTGTAGGAGTCCAGGAATGAGGGTGAGACAGGGTTTACAAGTGAACCAGAGTGTGAAAGAACTCATGAAGAGTCTTTATGTCTTCAGAGGTCAACAACAAGGCCACACTGGTGCTCTCCCATCAACAAAACAGGCCTGTTAATCTGACCTCCTACTGCAGCACTGTGTTACAAAACATACAATACACACACCTCACACACTGTATGTTTTCATCAGACAAGTATAATCAAGTGTATTGCAATTGTGTTTATAATGCTGTCCTTGAAATAATGTTCCATGTGATTCTTTTCTCATTTTGTGCTCATGTGAAAGCTTTTAAAGCCACCATGTGTAGAATTATCATATTGCAAATCACAGTGAGGGAAAATCACTGGGTTGCACCAATATTTGCATGTGAGAGTGGGGACGGAGGGATTACAGTCTAAAACAATGGACATCCTGATAACTGCCCGAAGTGAAGCTACATTGACATGATCGCCGCTGATGTATTTTGGTTGATTTGACAGCTTTAGTTGGCAGATTGATGCTGTCACTCCACTTCTGGTTGCTACTGTGCAGAATTTGGTTGCAAAAAAGCAAGATGGCAGCTGCATTATTCCTAATATTTTGACCTCACGTTTGCATAGTGGTAGGAAGTGGGGATGCCATGTCCATCGTATATAAAGTATGTCAGTGGTTCATTCCAATCGAATTTGAAATCTGCTGTTGAAATTAATCTGCACAAATTCTTCAAGTCAACTTAATGAAGTTGGTCAGGTTTAAATTATACACACAGTGGCTTTAAGTTTTAATCTATTTACATTTACTGAACAGGTATGATAATTAAAATCCGATTTGTGCAATATTTCCATCTGTACATTAACAATATAAGCAGATAGTCTGTAGTGAAATGCACATGTAAGCATACTATTCTGAATGGAGATGCAGAGCAGTACAAGCTAATATGGTAAGCTGAGTTGTCAGTCTCTAATTACATATGACGGCACAAGTGAGTTAAATAGGTCCGTAGACAGAATCCAAATGTATAAAGCAAACTGAGCTGCATATGTATATTCATTTAATGAAGCTGGTGTTGTCTGATTTGATGTTGGAGAATACACTTAGATCAAACACAAGAGAAAGAAAATAAAGCCGATTTTATCATGAACACTGACTCCAAAAAACTTGATGACAAGTGCTATCACATAGCTCAGATATTAGGAAGATGAAATGACACAACATGATTACTCAGTTTTCATTCTTTATTTGTGTTGAACACACACACACACACACACACACACACACACACACGTCAAGTCAAGTTTAGTTACAGTATATAACCTGAAATTACAGGTTTGTCCCAGCAGGCATTCAAAATTATTGAAGTATCAACAGTCAGTGTGCATTATAAAACACTTTTACATTCACTTTGTATTATTTTACAACTAAGATCTAAGAGATTTTTTAAAATAAAAGGTGTCTGACTTTAAATAGTTTTCTATTCCACTTGGAGGAAAATATGGAGTAAACACAAGTCACTCTGATTTGTCAGGCACAGGTGTAACTAATAACATTATTAATTGCTGCAAGCATGCCATTATTTGCTGGAACAGAGCCATAGTCGATATCATTAGTTCCACCTGTGATTTTCTTGATATCTGCTATGAAAAAGAATCTGATTCATTGGAAACATGAATGCTGCTGGAAAGCTATCAAGATTCTGGCCATCAAGATTTATTCAGCCAGCACAATATCATTTGAGAACACAGTGAACACAATGGATTTTTGACTGGAATTAAAAGAAAAACCAGTGAACCTCATTATAAAAAAATCTCAGTCATACCAAAAATATAAAGAAGCCCAGCTAACTCTTGCTATGGCTGTATCACCTTTTTGCTTCTGGCAACGTTTAACTAGCATTTTTAATGTGTATAACAGACATTAGTGAGGGATATTTAAAAAAAGGGAAAAAAGCATTTACCTGATAGAGAAACTACTGCCTTAATGCTTCTTTGAGACCTATTAATCCTTACCGGGGAACTTCTTCCTATTGTGTACAGTTTTATCATGTAGTTTTTGACATTAATGAGCTCTGTTTGTGCTTGCTCTAAATGAAACTCCTTGGTTACGGTAAATGAAAACTCAGCCTGGAGGTGGCTGATTCCAGGTGTTTCTGCCTCCCAGCTGGTTTGGTGCCAGGTGGCTTCAGAACTCCATGTCTCACAGAGTTAGTGTGAAGTTGCTGCAGACTGTCAAACTGCAACACAGAGAGATGTTACTGTGCAAACAACTTGACTTTGGGATAGTAATGAATATCTATACTGGCCCAAGACTGCAATGGCTGTATATTACTTCAAACCAAATGAACACATCACCAGCAAATTCATGTAAATTCAGAATTCATTGTTGTTTGAAGAAATTGATAGGTGTGTGTGTGTTGTGTCATGACTGCCAGCAGGACTTTC
>NW_018127898.1:2500332-2503437 GCF_001952655.1 Monopterus albus | reverse complement strand
ACCCTTGATTCTCAGCCTTCTCCACAGAGGTGAAAATTTACAGTCAGATGCGTTTACATCCCAGTGTGAGCAGTAGTCAGAGCATAGCAGACACTGTGTCCACAACAAAGGAGAAGCACTGAAGGGTGTTCCTGCCTTTAAGGAGGCTTAAAGGCAGGAACACATAAAGGAATGTGTCCACTGCTCCGAGCACACATTCTGCAGAGGAAAGAGACACGTTCACATAAAATTTGGCCTGAGCTAGGAATAATTTCACATATGAGTGGCATCTTTCACACTAGTGAATGAAAGTGTTCAGTGCTGCACTCTAGTGCACACACAGGCTACTGCTCAGGTTACTACAGGGCATGAGTGACTACAATGCAAAAACCTAACCTTATTTGTGTAATTGCAAGCTTTTGACATTCTGCTGATACCTAGGAAATCTAGGGACAAAGAGAAATTGAAATTGAGGATAATATGTCAATATTTAGTCCTTATATAACTTATCTATAACTGTATTTTTCCTGTGCTTCAGTACTGGACAATGTAGATTTAAAGGATACATAACCCATGTAGATTGTCAGCTGTCACATAGTCAGTCAAAAATGTAACTGCATGACACAGGATGTCATGATTTCCAAGGTATTTTTAAGTTCACGTTTAAAGTTAACAGAGAAATGTTCCACCATTAATTGGTAAATGTGAAACCAACCTTTAAGTGACGGTCTCTGTACATATATTGTATGTATATCACTGAACAGCAAAGCTCAAAAAGCAAGCAGCAATAAGCAAAACATTTTTGAGATTAAAGTTTTGAATGGGTCTGAGAGAGTCACACAAGAGGTAAGAATATGGAAATCATATATATTGAGGTTAGATGATTTTTCACATGGCCAACAAAATTATGTTTGTACAGTATGTTTCCACATACTATACATATAAACTATGTACATCCTAAATGAACAACCTTTCCTAATCAATATAGCTTTTGTAGAAGCATAACACACAGGCATAACATTTCTTCCTTGTCATCTGCTGGCTTTCACTATAATATTTCCAGTTTAAGCTGCTCCTGATTGTTCCACAGAAATGTGGATTTATAAACAGTGTTCAGTGCTGTAATTTATTTCCTCTTGGATAAATATTCTATAAAAAGATTATGAGAGTCTGTACTTCTACAAAAACTTGTTGAGTCTCTAGTTTCACAAGGGAACTGATGAAGCCTCTTGGATGAGAGGTGAAACGTCTTCGATCTAGAAATCCAAGTCCAGTTGATTTCCAAGGTTATTTTCGGTTGCGGTTTACTATGACCTGGATGACTGAGAATCTGCACAGATATTTCACAAGGGATAAATCCTTTCTAATAGTGTGGGACCTTTGTATCAGCAGTTATGGACTTAGAAAAAGTATTCCATATAATGACACATGGAGCATTTATTGATCAGAGATCAACATCAAGCCCTCTAACAATGGTCAAAGACTAGAAGAAGGAGCTAAATATTTCTCAGCATCCGTTGCTGACCTACAAACGCCTGTGATTTGCTCAAAAAGCTTAAAAATGCTCAAGCAGACATATTTGTCCCCTTTTATTCTAAATGAGCCTTGTCTGAAATGACTTGTTGCCCATCAGCACCTTCGGCAAGTTGTCAGGACACATACGTATGGTAAAAGTATTGTAACAGCAGCCTCCTGTTGTACTGTATAGGATACACTTTCAAAAATAACTTACTACATAAATGTAAACCGATCAGCCATAACATTACAACCACTGACAGGTGAAGTGATTAACACTGTCTTGTTACCGTGGCACCTGTCAGTGTGTGGGGTTTATTAGGCAGCAAGTGAACATTCAGTTTTTGAAGCTGGTGTTGGAAGCAGGAAAAACAGGCCAGCGTAAGGATCTGATGACTGACTGCCGGTCTTGTTGGGTGTCCCCGTCTTAATAAATCTGATTACTGTATCTGTACCTATGAATAAAGTTACAGACTATACATTACTGGCATACTGCCTTGCACTTAAAAACCTTAAAGTGGTATCTTTAATTAGCAGTCTGTGTCGTACCAGTTTATGTATATTAAGTGTTATATCAGTAGGTGTTAAGATATTTAGGCTCCAGCTACAGTACGAGTTGTGAATGGAAATACGTGGCACACTAGGCATGAAGTTGAAAAATATTTATTACAGAAATGAACTTTTTGAATAAAAAGCATGAAAATATCTTAATACCATATCAATAATTTCTTTTCAGTTTCAGATTTTTATTGAAAGCATTACAAAAATTACAAAAAACAAATTTGGTCATTTATTGCACAATTATAAAATCAAAGCAACCCCTAAAATAATTCTTCAGAATTATTCAGTACACTCACTTTTTGCTGCTTCTACCCTGAACATGTGGACAAGCATAGCTGTTGGCAAACCTTTAACTTGTAGCTAAAAGTTTAGAAATATGCTCCGACTGCAAATAAAGGTACAAATCAAGAAGAGGACGATAGCTGGACACGTGCACATCTGGGTTTGAACAATTCACCGACAGGGTTTTACTCATTGTAAACATTGCACAAATTTTCTGAAATGCTAGAAAAGTGGAAGTTGAATATACCTGAAAAACATGAAAATCAGACATGTAAATGCCCAGTGATTGTAAAGACTTTAAATCACAGTTTGACTCAACTCCCTAAAAAAGTATACCCTGATCAAATACACACAGATTACATACATACGGATATGAACATAGTGGCTTTAACATTTTCACAAATTACACTGACTTGGCCAGAGCATTTCTGGCAGAGTTGAATACAAGAAGGAAAGTAAAAAAAACCAATGCAATTTAACAATTTAAATTAATATTGAGGTGTAATTTATTGTCTAATAAAATAAACCACAAGAATGAAAATAAAGAAACCCTACACAAACCACTCAGGACACGATTCCAGACACAATCAATCTTTTTCGTACCATTACAAGCACCGACAGTGGAGAATAAATCCAGTAGTATGTTTTATTAAGTGCCTTGATGACTGAAACGACAAGTTATTTAAATCATCAACTTTTTCCTTTAAAGTAACTTATTTGGGATTACAATTTACTCACATTATTTATCAATCCATGCAAGTCAGCAGG
>NW_018127898.1:2496244-2500249 GCF_001952655.1 Monopterus albus | reverse complement strand
TTCTATCCATTTTATGAATTTTCATGAACTGTGGTAGAACACAATTTCCTCTACCTGTGACTTACACTTGAATCACTAGAACTCAGGCTTAATGCCAGACTGTGCAAAGCTGAAGCCTAATGAAGAGGCTTAGTGTATGATCAGACTTGGTGTGTGACAAGTACAGACAGGTAGACTACAGGCTGATGCAATGGCTCCATGTCAGGATCTGGTGAAGTACTGTTGTTCAAGAGGGCGTACTTGGTCACTGAGAGGGTCCGTACGCAAGACTTAAAATCCTGTCACTTTATCCTAAAAAAACACAAACACAAACTCAAAATACAGTACTGTATTAGCAGTAGCATATTCTGCAATAGTCAAGCCATGTTTATTGTATTTTCTTTTTTCACCAGACTGGATTAATGCCAAGCAAAGCAGTAGCAAAAGAGGCTAAATTTGATCTATTTAAAACTCATTATCAACTTTGCATGATCTGTTAAGTTTATTTACAGTAGTGAAACTAACATGCTTGTCTACGGCTTCCTGTAAAATATGTCAGGAACATCTAGTCTGCCTAACACAGCAGGCAAAACAGGTTCAGTATCATTTCATGTCACAGCAATTCAACTTCCAGGTATCATCCACCAAGTGGTGGAAGGGTAAGCACCACGGCATGAGGCAATGATGCTGCATGGCCAGCCAGTCAGGAGTTTGGGTTTGTAAACACTGAAAGAGGAAGCAGTGTGACAGTGCACTATTTCTCGTAAAATGAGAAAGGGAAATGAAAAGAGAAAAAAACCCTCAATTTACATGTCATACGATGACTGAAAACACCAATCTCAATCCAAAAAGTTTGTTTCCTTTCCAGACACCAGATGCCTGATGTGAATCCTCTCCACTATCTGTATACTGTTGAGCTGTGACCTGTATAACATTATACTACACTGACATACTGTTAACTTTCTGTACTGACGTCACTGAGTTTGCAGTATTATGCAAGTTGTTGTCATAAATATGAACATTTGTCAATCACCACGGGATGATGCAGCATTTAAAAACCTCTGCAATAATTAAAATCCATTCTCATCAGAAACTTTTCAAGACAGCTGCTCCACCTGGATGAAAATAAATATGCAATTAAAGTGAAAAGCTATTTTAAGTTCAAACCGTATCTACTGTTGTCTCTGCTTAGCAGTGCTAGAACCCCAGGTGTAAATGATGACATTTAATAATATAGATTAGTTATAAAACGCCCTTACCCATCCACCTTGCTGAGACACCCATCTGCCAACATGTCTGTTGAGGAATGCCATCATGGCACTCTGGACTTTGTTTTTCAGCTCTGGGGATGATTTCTTGACATACAGCCCAAAGGCCACTGAAGCCCTGATGAGCTGGATCTCAGAAGTCACTTCAGCCCCCTGAGAGACATTCGTCTCACACAGGGTCAGCACACCCAGGTCAAATGCTGCATTTACAGCCTGGGGAGAGAGAAAAAATAACAGATATAGCTCAAAGCAAGAAATTCAATATAAAGTCAGTATAACACACAAACACTGGTCTTGACTACACCTATAATTCTCCAGTCAATGTCTTTTCATAAGCTTACATCTAAAATCAAGTAATGTACAAAATAAGTCATGATGACATCTTATAACTGTGGCTACTATTAAATTTATCAAGTTGGCAATGGCGTGACTATTCCTATAATACCCACACATGGTTAAGTTTGGCAAGTAGAACTAAAACACATGGCTAAGAGAGACAAACTAAAGATTAGCCAAATTGCTGTTTCACTCCTTGTTCTAACAGTAATACTTGTGCCCATTTCACTCATGTGCTATACAGGCACTTCACCCAAATTACAAGAAAAATCACTTTCTCACTTAGGATGCAAATTTTAACTTATAAAAAGTACATTACTGAAGTGTGTGAACGTGTGTATAGCTGGCTATATTCTGCTACATGTTGGCTATAATGATATACGGCTACAACAGGTAAAGCAATGCCTGAAGATTCAACGACTAGAATTTAACCTGTGGTCCAGTTAATGCCAATGCTGTGCTTATATAAAGCATTTACTAAAATGCATTTTTGTGTGTGTACCTCTTGTGCTGCTGCTTTCTTCAGGCCAGTCAGCGCTGCTTTAAATCTGACATCGTCATTCAGGGAATCTGCCACACTTCTCAGTTTATCAGCGATCAGAACTGGGTCAAAATCGTCTGCAACTAACAAAACAAACAGATGCAGCAGATCAGCCATAATCCTGTATGCACCTTGCCTTCATTTTTATGCCTCCACACCAGCGACAACCACAGCTGGAGGCGTTATGTTTTTGGGTTGTCCGCCCATATGTCCCGGTCTTGTGAACGCAATATATCAGAAAACACCTTGAAGGAATTTCTTCAAATCTGACACAAGTGTCCACTTAGACTCTAGGATGAACTGATTAGATTTTGGTGGTCAAAGGTCAAGGTCAGTGACCTCACGTCTGTCCCATTACTGGGAATTGGACTGGTGGGCAGAGGCACAGAATGGTGAAGCAGCAGCCCTAGTTTTAATGATTTTGCTCAGCTTTTCTGTCTGGCTAGTATAGGCTAGCAGAAGCTATGGCCTATATAGAAATATAGCTATAAATGTATGGCCCAAAGAGCTATATAATGTGATATCACACACCCCTGGAGTGGCTCATTCCATTTCTACTCCCTAACTTGAACCCTGCACAGCTTGGAGTGAATAACAGCAGCATACACACTGACTTTACCTGCCATGAATAATCTCAAGGACTGACTGGAGTATGTGTCATTGTGCGGAAACTTGGTAAGGAAGACCAAGTTGAACTAAGGAGGTGCTGCTCAAAGGAAGTGTGTGCCTGACTCAGTCCACCCTATGCCGTAATGAGAAAGCACAATATTTCGCAATTAACTGTGAGGAAAAATGTGACCCGTTTTATTGAGAAAAGCTTCTGGTGGTGGCAGGAATACGCTGCCTTCTTGTGCGTACTATAAAACATATTCCTTCAGACGCCACAGTGTCCGTGTTAGTGACAGCCGGAACCTACCTACCCATGTACACTAGGCCTGCCCAGAAGGGACTTAACTGAGTTTTGTTTCTCAGTCTACCCAGCCTGACAGCAACAACTAAAATATGAAGCTGTGTTGACCGAAACTACCAAATAAATACGTATGTAGTCTACAAGAGTAAAAATGTCGTCTAGGCCTATTTAAAGTTTAAAACACAAAATCAATTGACACAGAATGTCGAGCGGTGGGACAAACGTCACATCCGCTGACCTACAGTAGTTAAACACCTGCACCGTGTTTATATATTACTCTAAAGTATTAGAGGATAATAAAAATAATATAAGAGGTACTTAGAATATATTAAATAAATTGATTAGAAACAGTTCCAGCAAGAGTAACTACCCTCAATATTTTATGGATAATGATACACCGGTTAATAGATTGGAGGATGTAGTAGATAAGTTTAATAGGTTCTTTGTGAATGTTGGTCCTGGTTTAGCAAGAAGCATTTGTACAGATGATACATCCGTCACTATAAATAATAATACAATCGAAAGGAACATGAGTTCTATGTTTTTGAAACCCATAGATGAAAAGGAAATTATAGAGATAGTGAATAAATGTGGTAACAAAACATCTAGTGATAGTGATGGCATCACTATGACAACTGTTAAATGGGTAATTGAGGGGATATGCAAACCATTAACCCATATTTTTAACATGTCATTTCGACTTGGGCAGTTCCCCAATAATATGAAAATAGCAAAGGTTATTCCACTGTATAAATCTGGTGATAAGCACAACTTCACAAATTATAGACCGGTTTCTCTGTTGTCACAATTGTCAAAAATTCTGGAAAAACTCTTTAATAACAGACTAGACACATTTATTGATAAACATAATATCTTATCTGATTGTCAGTATGGTTTTAGGTCGAAAAGATCAACATCCTTGGCCATTACTGACCTGATGGAGGACATTACAAGTGCTATGGATGAGAAAA
>NW_018127898.1:2491802-2494638 GCF_001952655.1 Monopterus albus | reverse complement strand
GACAGGTGAACAAAAAGAACCAACGTACACAATGTAATCCACAGCACAGCGACTGTCAGCGTGGAAGACAAAGCACGTATTTCTGTGTTGCTAACCGCATAATTAGCGTGATAAAGATAAGCCAAAACGCACAGAGACTGTCAGCGTAGCATCTTACACACGTCTAAAAAATGCGGGTCACACACAACCTTTGTATAACTTACTTTACGTATAGTACGTTACACGTCGCAATGCTCCGGCCACGACGTGGCGTCTGCCAGAGGTATAAATAAGTAAGCCAACAAATCACCGGAATACGCCTCAGGTGTGCGCACCGACCCACGAGTCACTAAGGCGTTGATCCCACAAAAAGGGGAGAGCAGGAGAGGGAAAAAAGAAAGAGAGGCAGGTCGCACCGAGCGGACCGGACAAACTTACATGCTTGAAAGAATAAATCAAATCAAATCAAATCAAAATATATATATCACCTACCCAACCCCTTGACAACTAAATAGGTTACATGAAAATGAAAGTGCTACACTGCATTAACATGAAATCATTTATGGATAGAGAAACCGAACTAACCTGCGCTGTCAGACTCAATAGAACCTTCTAGTCCGCTGTCACGCTCACTAAAACCATATAATGTGCGGCTTTTAACATCGTCCTCATCCTCAAAGAGACATCTAATAATTTCAAACGTCTGCCACTCGACGTGAGCTTCTGACGGTGCCATTGCTACTTCTCAACAATCTCTAAGGCACAGCCCCAGCCTTTGAGTACTTCCGACAGCCCGCTGGTTGGGGAGGGCGCTATTGTTGAACTTCCGGTGCGCACTGGGCGTTATTGGTAGGGACACGCCCTAGGTTACAGATCGTTAATAGATTTTCACTTAGGCCTGCAAGGATGTAAAAAAAAAAATCGGCTAATGTCACAGTATGTACATTTATGTCCCAGACAGGTATGAATGTTGAAAAGGAGAAGAAAATATCTGATCAATTATCTTTTCTTTGTGGAGGAATGATGGATAGCACTATACTGGAGAAAGAACAAAAGTCAGTATGCGACTTCTAGTGTGTTTCACGTTAAACTGAGCTCTTCCGGGTCTAGAAAACATATAAAAACTGTTCATACAGGGCTTCCCAACTTTCATGCTTTTTGGCTTGAGACATCTATAACCTCTGTCACAACAGATAGGGGAAGCTCCTCTGCACACAAGATGGAGTCTGGATATCAGGCCTTTCTTTCCCCACATTTCAGCACCAATAGTGGTTAATAGACATTATACAAAGCATAAAAGAAGGTGCATTAACCAATTAATCAATGTCTATCTATCTATTTAAATTTCTGAACGCAAACAAACACTTTATTATAAGGCTATTTCAACCCTTAGGGGTGATCCAGCACAAACACATCGAAGCACACAAGCTGTCGAGGCATCTTATCTCCAGAAGGTGGCGACATTCACCTACTCATGATCTTTAATGAGCGTTGCCCCACCCTGGTAGACACACACACAAATAATTAGAAGTACATCACATATCACATATATCTAATGCTTATGCATTATTCACTTTCCAAAGCACAAGTGTACACCGGTGGTGATGCATATATGTAAGAACCTGGTTTGCACATGTATCAGGATCATAACGTGCACAGACAAGCAGCATAAAACCAATGTTTTGTTTACATTCAGTCGCTACAACTGAGATGTTGATACAGCTTGATTTAACAGTACAGGAGGCACTGTGGAACAGTGGTTAGCACTGTTGCTGCGCAGAAAAAAGGATTTAGGTATGACCCTCATGGCCGACTGAGGCCTTTATGTGAGTTTGCACACCTTCCCGATGTCTGCATGTGATTTCTCTGGGTACTTTCACTTCCTCTCACTGTCCAGAGACATGCAGCTCAGGTTAACTGGTGATTCTAAATTACCTGTAGGTGTAAATGGTTGTCTCTCTTTCTATGTGTGTTAGTCCTGTAATAGACAAGTGACCTGTCCAGGGTGTACCCCGCCTCATGTGCTGTGGCCTTCACAGTCACCAGATCAACCCAGTTGAACACCTTTTGATCAAAAACAACTGCTGTCTTCTCATTAGATTTCATTCATCTTCACTACCTTATTTATGAGGCCTGACACAGAGGATGAAAACTGTAAAAGAGTGTGTTTCATCCACACATCCACTCACATTTGGGATGTCAGAGGATGAGATGAAAACTGGGTCACCCAGTCATGGAATTCTATCTTTTATGAAAAGAATACAGCCTTGATTAGGAATAAGGAACAAGGATAATCAGCAGGGATATCACAGTCACTTCTGTACTGTCTGACATGCTGAAGTCAGTGGGATAGCAATACACACAACACTGGTTTTTCATAACTCACAGATAATAATAATCACTCATATCCATTTGATCCATATCAGGATTTCTATATATTAACCCACACTTTATCAGGTAATAAAGGAAGAGGTGCTACCATCCATCCATCTAGGCTGCATATCCTCTTCTATAGGATTGCGGGGGGCTGGAACAATCCAGATTGACATTGGGTGAGAGGCTGGGTACACCCTGGACAGGTTCCCAGTCTATCACAGGGCTGACACACAGAGACAGACAATCACACACATTCACGCCTTTGTGCAGTTTAGAATCACCAGTTAACATACAGTAAGCTGCATGTCTCTGGGCTGTGAGAGGAAGCCGCAGTACCCAGGGAACTCACACACAGACACGAGAAGAATATACAAACTCCACACAGAATGGCCATGAAGTTCAAACGCAGATCTGTGCTGCCACGACTGGTAAATCAAGATGTAAAAACATCTTGATTTACCAGTCGTGGCAGGTGTGTGGT
>NW_018127898.1:2487057-2491781 GCF_001952655.1 Monopterus albus | reverse complement strand
GCTGTAGTGACTGAATGTGAAAAAAATCCACATTGATTTTATGCTGCTTGTCTGTGCACGTAATGATCCTGATATATGTACACACTGGGTTCTTATATGCATGACCACCACAAAATATATTAAACATAAGGTGATCACAGCGGGATCTGTAGCTCAATGCCTCAGTAAAAAACACCTCAGGTATGACATCTTATGATGAAAACAGCTATAAAAACTAGAAGCAAAATGCACACAGACCACATGCAGATGCGGTGCTATAACAAACTAATAAATAATGTTTTAAGGTGGTGGTTCAATCGATATTCATAAAACTTAAAATGCAGTAGGTAAGATATTTGACAAAATAGTGGTCTTGCATTTAAATTTGAAGTATGACTCTGCCTTTAACAGTCTCACAACCCCACACTTATGGAAAGTAATTTGCACATGTTTGTCTCCTGCAGTCTTTCTGCTGGATCATCTCCTCTGACTTGTCAATTATTGCTGTAATTTTCAGCTCAAACACTGGGACTCAGAGGCATCAGACAAGGGAGCATGAGATTCAACAAACAAATCAGCAAACTATCCAAAGAGCTGCAGGGAAGCAGTTATTGGTGGAAAACATGGTGATGGTTAAATTATGTGGACAGAGGAGGCAATGGGTGGTTTCTTAGGTATTCGGATTTAAAATTAATACCACAATCCTGCAATAAATCATTGTGACTGGAGGTCAGAAATGAAATAACCTGGTCTCAGATAAGAAGAAACAGAGGGGGTGGGCTTAATAATGACATAAAGTAAATATTGTAAAACAAGGACAGTAGTTGCAGTAAATTAGAACTGAAAAATAAACAGATACAGAGAGGGACGGTTTTCTGGCTATGTGAATGTGGCACCAAAGGGAGTCATTTCTGTGGCTTTTGAATTGGTACAGGGATGAAAGGGGAACCAGAGAAGAGAGGCTTTCAATTATTACCAGCTTAGCTGGGATTCTGTCCCCAGGCTCCGTGTAGCCTAGTAAAATACCTGATCAGTAGCTGCAGGTGTTGTTTCTTTTCATTAGATTTTCAGTGTTGAATTTATACCTCCAATGCTCCATGTCGCTCTACATTATTACACCTTATTTCACCTGTGTACTGTTGGACGTTTATTTTTTCAGAGCCCATGGTCCTGCTTTCAAATTGTCATTGACTCCTCTATTCCTTTTAAAAAATACACAATGAATATAGGCTATATTCAGCTTCCTTTTGTGTGCCATTGTGTCCACTTCGTCTGCTGTTATTGCACATACTGTACAGGCACTTACATAATGGAGTGAAGCCTGCAGAGCCCCTGCAGCAGAGCTGCTGCTAGTACTCTCCATAGTCGACTTGCTGTGACATACATCAAATGCACCTTTTGCAAAGAAGCGGGCTGCTCAAAGTGACCTGAGGCCAGTATATGTTTATGCACCAAGACTATGCACACGCCTTTTCCCACACCGAAACTGGTATTCATATATGTAGACAGAATATACAGGAAAAATGTGCCTGCCTCGGGCATGCGTAAATGTGTACACACGGTTTCGGTGGTTGCGATATGGTGAAGTGGAAAAACGAAGCGAGGCGCACTTTTAAACAGCTTGTATTTTAAGCTGGTTACATATAATTCAGTTCATAAAGTGTGTTTTCAAAAAAATAATTTAGGATGGCCTAATCAAATGTTCAGGATTCTTATTATTTTTTTTATTTTGACGCCATTGTTCCGGTTTTTATTTTTCTAGTCTATTCTGTAAACTGCTAATATTACTGTCATTAATTAATTCTGTCATCGCTAATCTACTGAAAAGCCTTTACAGGTGTTTGATTTAATTATAGAGCTCTATAAATAGGTGTAGCTGTGCGTAATGATCGTGCGTAAGGATGCCTGTTCCAGCATTACTAAGATCTTGCCAATGCAAGATGAGAAAGAGTATTCAGAGGTCATTCTGACCACTACTCTCTAATAAGGTTTTTTAAATGCAAACACAGATTAAGGGCGTGCCTACATCCATTTATGGATTTAAAGGTGTGGGTGGAAAACAGGTGGCGCACGTAAAAAGAATCTAAGCAGGTTGCGCACCGCAGGTTTTGGTTCTGTTGCGTTGGGCTTTGTGAGATTTGTGTGCTTGGCAATATGAAGCTGCAAATGCTGCTGTTGCTTGTGATGTCTGTTGGCTGCAAGGTTGCTTTTCTTCTGCTGCTGTTGTCTGCCCGTGTGCAGTGTTTTGCGTTGGTATAACTGTAGCATTGCATGAGCCTCTTTCTTTGTTGGTGGGGTTTTAGACATTTATGCTTCATACTGAGGTCTGTGATTATGATGCTCCATTGTTATTTAACCTAATATTGAGACACAAATTCATTTATGAATATTGTGTGTTGTAGGATGAACATATTTTTCTTCTTGGTGGTTGCCTTTGTTTTGGGGAATTGTTTTCCATTAGCTCACTACATAGTCGGGTTTCTACAGGCCAATATTAAATATTGACTTTAGATATGTAAACTTTCTTGTACACAGCACATTTAATAATTTCCGTGTGATCTTTGCTTTATGGAAAACTAAACATTGCTTCTCTCTTTCATACACATTTCTCCACACTCTTACTTGTATATCCCGCTAAATGTGTTGGCTTGCTTTACCATTTTTAATAATATAATTCAATATATTAAATGGCAAGTTCCTGTCTACAGTTTACACTGCTGGTACTCTTACACCCAGTCATTGCCTAGCTTCAGTTGAGGGCCCTCTGCTTATCCCGCTGCAAAACAATTCATAAGAGATTGTCTGCACCAAGCCATACCCCCTCCTTGAGCATGAAAGTTAATTGTTGTCGTTTGGGGTTTGAATTAATGATCATCTGCTGCATATCTGACATGTCCTAGCTTGCTGTGTGTCAGGTGGTTTGCTGGGTTTAGATTTATCCATCTAAAATCTGTAGATGATGTTGGTGCTGTGCTGGGATTGGCCACATAGCTTCATAATCATCTCTGTATCTGATGTGCTTTAATTATGTCCTTCCCCGAAATTTATGCTTTACTGTGTTGAGCTTGGTGTTTTCTTATGCAAAGTGACAAGGTCAGGGCCTAGAGCAGGGGTATCAAAATCATTTTCACCAAGGGCCACATTAGCATAATGGTTGCCCTCAAAGGGCCAGATTAACAGTATAAATGTAACTAAATGTAATGTAATTTAAAATAAATTAAATTACTCCTTATCATATTGTTAAATAACTGTTTCTGTATTTATTATTCAGGTTACAAATATTACATATGCATTTGCATAGATGTAGAAATAAGTGTTCAGTTTAAGAAACCCACATTACTCCATCAATCAACAATCAAACTATTCAAGTAAATCAGGAAAATATCAAAAACAAGTTATGATAGTAAGTTTATTCAAAACTTTTTTTTTGTCACAGTCAAGGGGGGCAAAACTATGGCACAACCAACAAGTGTGACAGAAGTAGCATCTTACAACAACAACAACAATGCTGCCTGTCCTTGAACACTCATTCAGTGTTTGGAAACCATCTAATGCAGCTCTTGCCTAAAAATAGTTTCACTTACAGTATATTAGTGAAGCTTGGCATAGAACATCTTGGCTTGATCACTGTATCTGTAAGGCATGCTGATATAGATTCTATTGAGATTGATTATGATCAATTATATACCTGTGACTATAGTCTAAGTTCCTACTTGTGTCAACTCTCCTTAAATTAACCTTCATAAAATAAACAACTGTACATGTCCTTGATGTAAACAAAGCAAAATAAGTTTCCAAACCACAAAAGTAGTCCCTATAATATAAATGAGTGATATTTATTTAACAAGTAAAAACATTAAACAGTTTGATGCCAACCCAATGGTGTATTGTGGTGTTTTGTTTGTGTTTTATGTCTGGTCTTAATTTGTAATTTCATTTAAGTAATTATATTTGTAATACAAAGATAAATTAGTATTTTATTTAGCATTCTCAGAAGTTTGGTCTTGACCATATAAAGAGTTTATGTAACTGTGATCATGATGATCACTTGATCAAACAAATGGCAATGAAGGGGTTATGTTTTCACGTAACCTGCTTTAACCTGCAGGTTTTAAAATGGTTTTGAATGTCACTACGGTGGCCTGTTAGCTTACAGCACATTGGACTGACAGATTGCGATTTTGAATGTAAACATGCAGAACGTTGAACTCTGCAGCATTCAGAGCCGTGACGTCATCAGCGACATGGCTTTGATCTTCGTGACGTCACCAGGTCTCGCGCAGCAGCTCACCTAATAACTGCAGCTTCACAGGCAATCAGACCACTTCTGAACTTCAGTAGAGGTACCACGCTAGTGAGCAAGAGAGTTAATACTCGACAAACAAACGTTTAACAACATCTATTCAGTGAAATACTTCGTATTCACGTAAAAAGTGATTCTTCCAGTTAAAAAAATGGCAAGTTCTAGTGACAGACCCCAAAACTGTAGAAACAACAGACAAACAGCTCCCAAGAACAAGAACATGAACTGCGAAGCCCTTCATGAGGAAATCGGGAGGCTCCAGGGGATGCTGAGCAGGGGCAGAGAGAGTGTTAACTACGAACAGAACTGGAGGATCCAACTTAGCCAAGAGCTAAGTGAGACAAAGGAACAGCTGGCTTACCAGAAAGCCAAGACTGAATCCTTTATCAACAAGGAGAAAGAAACTAGAAAGGAGCTTGAGAGGCTGAGGCAGTACAGTGAC